>NC_091571.1:12422151-12437151 GCF_042767895.1 Penaeus vannamei | reverse complement strand
TTTCCTTTTCTAAAATCTTGTCTTGTTAATATCCATCTTTCCCCTTTTTTTCCTTTTGTAAAATCTTGTCTTGTTAATATCCATCTTTCCCTTTTTTTTCCTTTTCTAAAATCTTCATTATCTTGTTGATGTCAATCTTTAATGTCTTTCTCTCTCTCTAAGACGACACAAACACCTTAGTTAATGAGTGTCTAATAAGACCTTTATATTGCCCGAAAGAGATGAAGAAGTTCCGGTAAATCACTTGAAGAAAGCACAAAGGAAAGACGTTGATTCCTTTCATGTTCCCCTTTTTCCTGTCTCTATTATTATCCATGATCAATCGTCTTCTTTGTGCCTTCTTCTCATCTCATTTTACAAAATTTCGGAGCTTTTTTTTATTTCTAAACTGTTGAAATTAATTTTCCTCCGTGTAATACGAGCTTGTTTTTTCGAAATTTCGTCTATGAATTTGTTGTTTTTTTCTATCTTTTTCCTCCGTGTCTCTCATCTCGCGAAACCTCAATTACCTCTATTGCAAGAATCCCGAAGAAAAACCTTGTGTGAGGCAAGTTTAAGAAGGGAAAGGAGAGCAAACAGTTTTCCAATACTCGCCACCCGGTATTGCCCTTCGCTATCACCTCCGCTACACAACCCTGATCCCTCGCGACGCAACCTTAAACTCGGTTTACATTGCCGAGAGATCAAGGGCGGAACACCAATCTGTCTGATCTTATATGACCTTTAGAAACAGCGAAAACCTCTTGCGGCATTCAATAAACTCACCTCAAGCAAGGCAAGCACTGTGCAAAGGGGCGGTTCTCCTTCGCTCTCTTCACCTCTCTCCCCTCCCCCTTCCAACCCCCTCTTCATGCCTTAAGGACTACTCACGCCCCCCCTCCCCCCCGCACACACACTTCCTGCCTTAAGGATTACTCCCTCCCCCCTTCACCCCATCTCTCGTTCTTCCTCCCCCTCCACCCCCCCTCTTCATGCCTTCAGGACCATCCCCCCCTACACGCGCTTCCTGCCTTAAGGATCACCCCCTCCCCCCTCCCCCCTCACCCCATACCTTTAGGTTAAATACGACACCTCACAAAGCGACGCTCTCTCACCTACTCGCTTTAAACTTCAAAACCTCTCGCTCAAACTCTCTCTTTCCTTCGCTTTCTCCTCCTTCCGGGTCACATGATGTTTATTCCATCTTTCTTTTATTTTCTTCTGTTTGTTTAGGTTATTGGGGTCAGTTCGAGGTCGCTGCCATCTATAAAAAACAAAACACAAACAACTAAAATGGATAGAAGATATGAAATTAAATAACTACTGATAACCCTAACTCTATAACCGCTACGTTTCGATCAGAGTAGATTCCTCATCAGACTGTTAAACCAACGAATCTTGATATTAATATTTTTTTTATCATTTTGATCTTTTGATTTCATAGTTTCGTACCTAGATGACTGTGACTTCGAATGACCTGATCTGCATGACCTGGTGAGCCAAGAAAAAGAAAAGACCCCCCTAAAAAAAAAAAAGAAAACGAAGATTTTCACTTCAGCGCCATCTATTTTTCATCCGGGTCAGCATTCACTCTCCAAGTCACGGCGCCCTTCTATTACATTCTGAATATCACTCTTTCCTTTCCATCACATTTGCGGCTCTCGCTTCCCCGCTACGCCCTCAAATCCGTGTGTGTTTGCGTGCGTGTAAACATATATACATGAATGCACCTGCGTGTATGTAAATGTACATTCCTATTTGCGGACGTGTGTGGCGAGTAAATACAAGTTACTCAAAAAGCTATAATGTATGCTAATGTGCAATTTTTTTCTTCAACATTTTCATTTTCCTCAAATCTTTCACATTTTCTGGTTGTATTTTCAGTTTTTCTCTCTTAAAATTCAATTCAGATTACCGTCTGCATCATTTTTTTATCTATTTCCCACAAACATCCGCTTCTTTCACATCTATCTATTTTTCATACCTATTTCCATCCACTATTTCCTTATTTATCCATCACATCTTTCTTCATTCATTATTTCATCTCGTTATCCATACCATCAACTTCTCTTTTTCTCTCCTTCTTCATTCATTATTTTACTGCGTTATCCATACCATCAATTCCTCCATTTTCTTTCCCTCTCCATTCATAATTTCACCTCGTTATCCATACCCCTAACTACCCTATTTCTCTCCTTCTCCATTCATCAATTTATTACGTTATCCATACCATCAATTCCAACTCCCCCCCCCCCCCCGTTCTCCAAACCATTCACCCTTTTCAATCACAGAATCAATTCCTACCGAGGAGAATCATGCAAGTCATCGCATCATGCAAAATCGCCTGAGTTCGTGACGTCATTCGATCTTTCCTCCTTTCCCCCTCAGGCCGAGAAGACGTACAAGAGGCACTTTTCATCGGAAATTCTTGAGCGCTGTCAGTGTGGATTGCCGAGGTCATACGATATATATCTGCTCATATATCTATCTGTCTGTCTATTTCTGTTTATCTGGTTTTAGGTCTGTTTATCTGCATCTGTCTATCTATCTATCTCTCTATTTTTGTATCAATGTATCTCTCTTTTTATCTATCTGTCTATCAATCTTTTAGTCTATCTATCTATCAATCTATCTGTCTATCTATCTATCTGTCTATTTATCTATCTGTCTACCTACCTATCGATCTATCTATCGAGCTACCTATCTCTTTCTCTCCTTCTGTCTATCTGCCTGTCTATCTATCTATCTATCAATCTATATCTATCCGTTTACCGACCAGTCTATCTATCAATTCATATATATCTATCTAACTGTATATCTATATGTATCCATCTACCTACGGTATGGATATATATGTATATGCACAATATTAATGTATATTTGTATGTATGTACGTATCTGTGTATTCATCTATCTATCTAACTGCCTATCTATATATCTATCTCTTTATCTACTGATCTATCTATCCATGTACCTACCTATCTGTGAATCTCTATCTATCTATCTACCCATCTATCTATCTATCTATCTATCTATCTATCTATCTATCTATCTATCTGTCTATCTATCTATCTATCTATCTGTCTATATATCTATCTATCTAATTATCTATCTATCTATCTATCTATCTATCTATCTATCTATCTATCTGTGAATCTAGTTATCTGTTCATCTATCTATTCATTAAACGAAACGAAACGAAACGAAATGAAACAAAGCAAAAACGAAAGTGAAAAAAAAAACATCAACAAGAAGAAAGAGAAGAATGAGAATAATAACAATAAATTAAGAACATTTTCCCCAATATGAAAGACTAAGAGAGAGAGAGAGAGAGAGAGAGAGAGAGAGAGAGAGAGAGAGAGAGAGAGAGAGAGAGAGAGAGAGAGAGAGAGAGAGAGAGAGAGAGAGAAGGCGAATGAGAGAGAGAGAGAGAGAGAGAAGGCGAATGAGAGAGAGAGAGAGAGAGAGACAGACAGACAGTTAGTGAGCGATAAAGATAGATAGAGAGATAGAGATACAGATAGATAGATAGAGAGAGAGAGAGACTTCCAAGTTTATATCGTAGCTTTATCCCCGTGTTCAGTCATGGTTAAAAGATTAGCCGAGCCTTCCTAATCACCAAGACTGTAAATGTGTTTACTAGCTTTTAAAAAATCGACTTAAGCGAGGAAGCGGAGAGCCAAAGAAGAAAATAAGAAAAAGAAAGAAAGAAAGAAAAAAAACGATATATATATCACTAATTATAAATCAAATATCCATCATATGTAGATGTGTTTACTAGATTTAAAAATCTACTTAAGCGAGGAAGCGGAGAGCCAAAGAAGAAAAAAAAAGAAAAAAAAGAAAAAGAAAATATATTAATTATAATTCAAATAAGAAAAAAATATATAACTAATTATGAATCAAGTAAGAAAAAAAATATCACTAATTATGAATCAAGTAAGAAAAAAATATATATCACTAATTATGAATCAAGTAAGAAAAAAAATATATCACTGATTATAAATCAAATAAGATTTAAATCATCACGGAGGGTTGGAATTATGTGAAGATTAATAATTAGGCACGAAGATTGAGTAAATTATAGATAGGAGTGAATTCCGCCTTGGGTGAGTCATCGGTTGAAGGAAGTAGTTGGAGGTTTGCAGCTCCTGATACCTAATCCTGTGTGCAACGCCTTATACTTAAGCTTATTTGACCCCCTAGTACCTTTCCTGATACCTAATCCTGTGTGCAGCGCCTTATACTTCAGCTTATTTGACCCCCTAATACCTTTCCTGATACCCAATCCTGTGTGCAACGCCTGATACCTAAGCTTAAGACACCCTAATACCTTTCCTGATACCTAACCCTGTGTGCAACGCCTTATACTTAAGCTTATTTGACCCCCTAATACCTTTCCTGATACCTAATCCTGTGTGCAACGCCTTATACTTAAGTTTATTTGACCTCTAATACCTTTTCTGATACCTAATCCTGTGTGCAGTGCCTTATACCTAAGCTTAAGACCCCCTAATACCTTTCCCGATACCTAATCCTGCTGCGACCCCAAATACGTAATGATATTGTTTGTGACGTTTTATATCTAATCCTGTATGCTGCCTAATACTTAATCCTATTTGCGATTCCCGGTACCTAATCCTGCCAAGCCTAATATTCCTGATACCTAATCCTGCAGCGACTCCTGATACCTAATGATGTCGTTTGTGACTCCTGATACCTAATCCTGTGTGCAATACTTAATACTTAGAGCTATTTACTACACCCGATACCTAATCCTGGTCCCGGCGCCTAATATCTCTCATGATGCCTAATCTTGATGCGACCCCAAATGCTCTATGATATTGCTTGTGACGCCTAATTTTGCTTGCAATAACTGATACCATATTTTCCAAGCGACATTTGCTACCCAATACTGTCTGCAAAGTCTTGTATGCACCTTTCATAACTCCTGATACCTAATATTATTTATGGCACCTTATACCTATCCTACATATCTAATATTCTTGTTTACATCTCTCAATACCTAATTTCAAGCATAAAAAAAACACATTTCTAATTATATCTCTAATAAGATTTCTAGAAAAATTGTGATAGGAAAAGACCCATGAAGAGCAGGTAACTAGTTCAGCGTGACAGGACTGGGTCAGAGGTCAGAGGTCATCATAACTATAATGCGCCTGATATCTGGTGTTGTTTGCAGCGTCTGGCATCTGGTGCTGTTTGTAGAGCCTTATACCTGGTGTTGTTTGCAGTTCCTGATATATGGTGTTGTTTGCAGCGCCTATCCTATGTTGTTTGCAATGGCTGATATATGATGTTTGCATCACCTGATGTTTGCCTTGTACCTGATTCCGTAAATCAGGCGCATGATTGCACGCAATTTTGCACGCAACTCGCATCACATTGATTTATTTTCGATAACTAATACCAGATCCTGGTGCTAGATATACCAGATCCAATTTTGTGACTCCTAATACCAAATCTTGTTTGCGATTCCTCATGGAAATCTTGTTTGCAACGCTTGGTACCAAATCTTGCATGCGATATCTGGAGCCAAATACTGTATGCAACACATACACATCCTACTTCCGTGCCTGATACCCGGCTACGCTTGCAACGCCAGACACTTCAGTGCATCTTGCTTGGATTCCCTCGAAAATTATTTCACATTCTCAGAGAATATGGTGAAGTATATTGGCTTGCAAGATTTCTATCTCCCGGAACCTGGACGCAGAAAGGAGGTTAGAATAAACAGAGCTAGACTGTTGCGCAAACATCCTCCACGTCCCGGCGCTTTCATTTTTAGATGTAAATATCGTGCTATTTATTTTGCGACCTTTATAAAATATTAAAGCATGCATAGAACACAAACTTCTCCCCCCTTCCCCCCTCCTTCCCCCCCACCCTCACTCCCCCCCAGCCTCCACCATCCCCCGAGAGACGCCGGAGAAAATGGAGGCGGCCGGGATCTCCAGATGGAGCGCGTCGCCGGAGGATTTTAGTTATGCGTTGTTGCCTCCTGTCCGAGCGAGGGGCGCTGGTCGACACGATGTGACGCTTTATAATGTATGGTCTGACGAGGTGGGTTATAATGCATGGTGTCGTGTACTGCAGCTTCCTTGCGCGATGATGATTCTAGCTCACACTGCGGATAAGAATCGAAAGGAGACTAAGACGCAATTTTGGTTGAATATTATAAACAAGTTGTGTTATGGACATTTGAGAATATTACTATAGACAAGTTGTATGATTTGGAAATCAGCGTGTGCTTGTTACTGTATATAGGTTCAGGACTTTTATATAGGACTTTTCTGGTGGTTGATTTACACCGCTCTCGCTATGTACATTCGTCAGTACGTAGCAGGGAACGCGTTTCTACTGGGTGCTGTTCACGACTCATTACTTTTTCCCGTGTCGTTATTTTCCTGGGAATGTTGAATGTTCAAATGGGTAGCGCGTGACTTTCGTAGCACTTACTCCTGTCTCTTGCGTGCGTCTGCTGAAAGACCGAAGGCATCTCGGCAAGACGTGCAGTAAATTAGTCGGTCGTATATAATTAGCATACGTTTGGTGGGTAGTTTTTTTTCGCGTTTTTGTTGACTCGCTTATCATTCATATATCCAGAGAGATTTATGAAAGAGCGGGCTATGATTATACAAAATAAATCATGCAATTAAATCAACTGGCATTATCAGCAAACAAGTCTTTATCAACACGGAATTAAGCTTCATCACACATCTCCGTTGGAACGTGACGAAAAGTGTAAACTAAAAGACCGTAAAGATACGACACGAACCGACACGAAAGGAACTCTCGAGGAAGGAAGCAGACGAAACAAAAAGTAAAAAAAAAAAAAAGAAAAAAAAAGAAAAAAAGAAAGAAAGAAAGAAAGAAAATAAAAGAAAACACGTGAAAAACACTTGACTGAAAAGACTTCTTAGCTTTTCCGACACAACGCCGCCAGCTCATTGTTCCTCAAAGATCCTATACTCATATGGAATTCACTTTAGTCATCTGTCGAGCGGTACAGGAAGAGAGAGAGGGAGGGAGAGAGAGAGAGAGAGAGAGAGAGAGAGAGAGAGAGAGAGAGAGAGAGAGAGAGAGAGAGAGAGAGAGAGAGAGAGAGAGAGAGAGAGAGAGAGAGAGAGAGAGAGAGAGAGATAGAGATAGAGATAGAGATAGAGATAGAGATAGAGATAGAGATAGAGATAGAGATAGAGATAGAGATAGAGATAGAGAGAAAGAGAGAGAGAGAGAAGGCGAATGAGAGAGAGAGAGAGAGAGATGGAGATAGATAGATAAATAGATTGATAGATAAATAGAGAGAGAGATATATAGATAGATAGATAGACAGAGAGAGTGAGAGAAAGAGAAGAAAAAAAAGAAAAGGCGAATGAAAAAAAAAAAAAAAAAAAAACAAGGAATTTGAAAGCTGCGATTACGCCAATCTTTATCCCTCCCGCTAATAGATTCCCTCGAGAAATCTTTCTTAGTGTCTGGCCCAATGGCGTCGTCCCCAACACACCGCCCGGGGTAAATACGACTCGCCATAAACATCGCTCTCGTTACCTTATCACGCAGGCGCTCTCACACTCATTACAGCTTATCTGCGTGCGAGACCGTCCTATATCGCATTCTTCTTTACATAAAATACCGTCCTTATCGGAATGTCGGGGAGCCTCAGCTTTAAAGCAGTCCAGGGCAATTGAACAAGGCTACGCTACGTTGTTATAGGCTTTATGAATGTATTTTATTCGAAGAATGTAATTTGTGGAGGTTAATATAGAGCGTTGCAGGTCATCAACACCAACCAATGAGTGGTATTGTGTGATGCTTATTAAACACATTCACGCGGAGACAGGCGAGTGTGTGCTTTGGAAATTACCACACGTAGGAGAATAACACGTGCGTATTAACAAAGTCAGTGTTGCATAATAAATACACCGACTAAGCATACACAAAAGGATTCTAACAATATCTGCGCTCCGGAGATATGTCAGAGCACAAAGGCTGTTCTTAGTGAAATCATAAGCCGGTTTACATACAGTGCTATTAATGCTTCGTACCTTTTGTTTAGTGTGATAAAATAAGTTATTATAGTACAGCACAGCTAATAGACTCGTGCTAAATACACGTGAGGAAAGAAAGGGCTGTACTCACCTAAAGAAAGGTCGTTATAACAAGTTCAACAACCGTCTTCTGTGTGACTCTGCAGGTGATTCTTTGCCCTCAGACACGAACACACACTCTGTACTACGCTTTCTTTCGAGGCAGGTGTAAGTACCTAACATCAAAGCTCCGTCTTCGGTAAGTAGTGTTTATTTTTTGATTATTACTTTTTTCTCTGAACCTTTTTCCTCTCGCTCCTTTCTTACGCTTAGCACGAGACTCACGCTCTTGTAAACGCTTTGTATTTTTTCTTCTTTTACTTTGCTTTTCCTTTGGTAAACTTATTTCTAAAGACTATAAGAGTTCCGAACACTTTGTGATCCGACAGACCAAATATTCATGCGTCACTTACGCTTTATTAGAAGGAAAGAGAATTCGTGTTTTTTACTTCACTTTTATACGACATCTTCTTCCACTTCTTTCCCTCGCTGATTCGCGTCTACGCTCCCTGCAACGAGAAAGAAAAAATAGATTAATAAAATGCATTATCAAATATCATCCTACATAAGCATACAGTTAAATGAATATGCCAAAAGCAATATATATTTTTTTTACCATGATTAGGATATATTGTAATGCCTTCATCTGTAAACAAAGAAATAAACAATTGCACACGAGAGACAACAATAACAGTGCCATACGACATGTGCCATACCGCATTTTAGATCAATAGTCATCTTATATTCATCAGTATTCATAAGCCTACCCTAGTATTGAGCATCGTGGCATATTTACGCGATGGCATTCCAAAGGCATATCCATGTTTCATGAAAGGAGATTGCCATGCCTTGAGAAATGCCATCGGTTCCATTGCAGATATAACTAAAATAATATGGTTTGTAATTTTAGATTTAGTTCATAAAATAAAAAAACAAAACATCAATAAATGTATATAAGATAGTTGTAAGATATATAGATAAATAGAGGCACATACACACACACACACGCACACACATACAAGCACACACACACACACATACACACACAGACGCCCACACACTTCATTTTTTGCGTTTGAGCGATGTTTCGACTGTTAGTTTATGTTCTTTCTTTGTTCAATGTGAACACAAATATGTGCTCACGTTTGCGCCTTTGGATGTATATTTGTACAGCCACGTTTACCGACATCCGCAGATATCTTCACGCACACACACACACACACACACACACACACACACACACACACACACACACACACACACACACACACACACACACACACACACACACACACACACACACACACACAAACACACACACACACACACACACACACACACACAGACGCCCACACACACACACAAACACGTCCACACATACATACAAACACGTTCACAAACACACTCATACACACACACACGTCCCCGCATACACACAGATGTACACACACACACACACACACACACACTCCCAAAGAATCACCGAACAGACATAGACTAGACATCACTGCAGAGAAGAAAGAACAAATCCGCAAAGGAAGATAAATAAGGGAGATAGAAAGGAGAGAAGATAATTAGGAATTAAGGAGGAGGATCGAGGAGAGGAAATGTAGAGGAAGGAAGGAAGGGTTGCTGACGGTGGGGAAAAGTAGAGAGAGGAGGGAGAGTGATGGGTAAAAGGGAGGAGGAGGGAGGGAGGGAGAGAGAGTGACGGATAAAAGGAAGGGGGGAGGGAGGGAGAGAGAGTGATGGGTAAAGAGAGGAGGAGGGAGGGAAGGAGAGTGATGGCTAAAAGGGAGGAGGAGGGAGGGAGGGAGAGTGATGGGTAAAAGGGAGGAGGAGGAAGGGAGGGAGAGTAAAGGGTAAAAGGGAGGAGGAGGAAGGGAGGAAGGGAGAGTGATGGGTAAAGGGAAGAGGAGGGAGGGAGGGAGGGAGAGTGATGGGTAAAGGGGGAGAGGAAGGGAGGGGGGGAGGGAGAATGATGAGTAAAAGGAGGGAGGGAGGGTGATGGGTAAATGAAGGGAAGGGAAGGAGGGAGATGGCTAAAAAAAGGGGGGGGGTAGGGAGGAATGAAGAGAGGGAGAGTGATAAAAGGGGGAGAGAGAGGAAGGGAGGGAGAGAGGAAGAGTGATAGGTAAAAGGTGGAGAGCAGGAAGGAAGGGAGGGGGAGTGATAGGCGAATGGAGTGAAGGGAGGGAAGTCAATATACGGTTTATTGGAGTGGAAAAGACAGTCGGAATTAACGGCAGAGGAACCTGGCTAAGCAGCAAATCCTACGAAGCCGCAGTAAGAAAAGAATGACGTTTCCGATGCGATTAAGATTCCTCATCAGGTGATAGAATCGAAACCTTTTTGGCCTTTATTGCCTAATATATAACAGTTCATATATATATATATATATATATATATATATATATATATATATATATATATATATATATATATATATATATATATATATATAAGAACAAAAAAGCATGAAAACTAACACCAAAAACAAGACCAAAAGAAGGATAGACTCAAAAGTACAGCGAGACAAGGCAAGACCTCCCGAAACACAAGAACGAGGCGGCGAAACTACTCGAAAAGTCACAGAACCTCAAGAACGTCAAGAAGTTTCCCGGCGACAGAGAAGCGAAGGTGAAAGAGAGAGAGGCATTTTTTAGCCGTCGATGACCTGGTGAGTGATGCTAAAACGGGCATTCGACGCGCAGAAGATCGACATTTTATTCGGCTCTCCGTGAGGAAATTTAAAAATCACTTTATTTGTCAAGTTGCATTTTTTTTTTTGTGTGTGTGTGTGTGTGAGATCGATGTTTTATCCAACTCTTTCTGAGAAAAGGCCTCTAGCAAAAAGAATTTAATGATATTATTATTATTATTATCAATATTGTTATCATCATCATTATCATCAATATTGTTATCATCATCATTATTATCAATATTGTTATCATCATCATTATTATCAATATTGTTATCATCATCATTATTATCAATATTGTTATCATCATCATTATTATCAATATTGTTATCATCATCATTATTATCAATATTGTTATCATCATCATTATTATCAATATTGTTATCATCATCATTATTATCAATATTGTTATCATCATCATTATTATCAATATTGTTATCATCATCATTATTATCAATATTGTTATCATCATCATTATTATCATTGTTATTATTATTATTATTATCATTGTTATTATTATCGTTATTATTACCATCATTATTATATCATTATTATTATTATTATTTTTTTTTTACTTTAAAAGATCGACATTCAAGTCGATACCGTGAAAAAGAAACTTCCTTTGTCCTCTTGCAAAAGTGTGAGGTTTCTTGCATGTGAAGAACTTTAGAAATGGAGGTTCTCTTTGACACGCCATAAAAAAAAAAAAACTTACTTTTTTTCCGTGCGATGAATTTATGTGGCCGACGTTTTATTTGGTACACCAAAATAGCCACTTTACTGTATTATCTATCTGCAAAAGTATAATGTTTCTTGCTAGTGAAGAATTTAAAAAAAAAATCTTTATTTTTACTCGTCCAGAAGTATCTCTCTCTCTCTGTCTCTGTCTCTCCATATGTACACACACTCAAACACACACACACACACACACACACACACACTCAAACACACACACACACACACACACACACACACACACACACACACACACACACACACACACACACACACACACACACACACACACACACAGACATACCTGTCGAGATCATTATTTATTTGAGATTTAAAAAGTGCTTTCGTTCTAATGTCAAAGATGTATACATCACCAAAACTTTTGTTTACATATTCGTATATTTCTAAACACACATCAATATGGCAATATTTAGTGCTCTAATGAATAGAGTATATTAATCATTTATAAATGGTTTGTTTGTTTAAATGTTAACAATCCATTTGGGAAAAAACAATAAGTTCGTTATTTTAACGATTTCTCGGTTGACGAATCGTTGCAGTCCTCCCGGATACAGGTAAGGTTTAGCGCTGGTATTCAAAGTCTTGCTTTACCCTGATATTGTAGATGGTAATGCTTAAAAATGTATTTAACATAATTGTTGAATTCCTTAGTATTGATTTATGATAAATGAGACGAATTGTTGCTGTCCTCCCGTGTACAGAGACAGAAATGATTGAGAAAATGAGGCGAGAATAACACCCCGCAATGCTTTGTTGCTAGGGGGCATATATTCGTTATTTATTCCGTTATTTTAATGACCCGTGGACACAGTAACGGAATTAGTCGTAGGTGACAGTTCCGATGGTATCAATTAATTGTTTGAGAAGGAAATTATATATTAGAGGGAAGTGTATGAGAGGAAATTATAAAGATTAAAAGAATGGGAATGATTAGCTTATGTCCTGGTAAAATCATGGAAAGAATACATAGACTGGGTGTGAGTGTCTCGATTCCGTCTCTTGTATATTTATATTTTGTTTATTAAGATAATTCATAATTAGTAGGAAAAGGAAGGGTATAGAGTTAGTTGAGAATATTGTTTATTTGAATTATTATATTTATTGCTGAGATTTCCATAATGATATGCCATTTGCTTATTATTCTTTGTTTTTGGAATAATATGCTAATGGTTCAAAACGTTTCCATAGTCGTTCTAATATTTGGTGCACACTCAACAGAGGCATGAATTCATTCCCACACCACGAGCGTTAAAGACCGTTAAAATCAGGCTACCCAAAAATTTAACGGTACAGTAAATACAGTTAAAATAGGCCTACAGTAGAGATCCTGAGCCAGCTGTTGCACCACGGTGAAGTTTCCTGAAGCAGGCGAAGGCGCTGTGAGATCATTCCACGCCAACTGCGTTTCGTGGTGTGCTTTGGGGATGGGACTGTGTGTGTGTGTGTGCATATATATATATGTGTGTGTGTGTGTGTGTTTGTGTCTATGTATTTTTTTTCTCCTTTTCTCTCTTTTTTTTGACTCTGTATGATAATTGGGATCGTGGTATAAAATGCTTTCTTTTCATATCGGTATAACTAGAAGAAATAGACAATGAAGTTGAATAAAAATATACAAATGACTGAGAGGGTAATAGAGATATATAGAGGGATGGATTGATAGACATATGTGTGTGTGTGTGTGTTTGTGTGTCTATATGTGTTTTGTGTGTGTGTGTGTGTGTGTGAGTGTGTGTGTGTGTGTGTGTGTGTGTGTGTGTGTGTGTGTGTGTGTGTGTGTGTGTGTGTGTGTGTGTGAGTGCATGTATATATATATATATATATATATATATATATATATAATATATATATAAATATATATATATATGTACATATATGTATGTATATATATATATATATATATATATATATATATATATATATATATATATATATATATATATATATATATATATACATACATACAGAGAGAGAGAGAGAGTGAAGGAGGGGGATCTACATAGACAAAACTGTATAGGTAGAAAGAATGATAGACAAAGACAGACGGATAAACAGGTAGATAAATAGATATAGACAGATAGACAAATAAATAGATAAGTGTATGGAAATAGAGAGAGAGAGATGTATAGATTGGTAGACATACAGATAAACAGATAGGCAGATAAAAAGATAGATAGATAGAGGTAGATAGACAGAGAGAGAGGGAGAGGGAGAGATGTATAGATAGGTAAACAGACTAATAAACAGATAGGTAGATAAAAAAGATAGAGAGAGATAGAGAGAAAAATGAGAGACAGATGCAGAGAAGGTGAGAAAGGAAACGGCTATATGCTTTAAATATGCAAGGTCATGCTATCACGCAATATATAAATAAAACAACGCAGAATTTATCCAACTTGCGATGACGGAATGAATAAGAATAACCAAAGGATCTGCTCTATTCATCGCTTGGTTAGACCGCTCAATAAACATGGCGTCTATTTACATATTTGGCAACCGTCTCCCACTGCCCAGCTGGTAAGTGCATATCACACTCACTTTCTATCAAGTTCTGACTTATAAAAGGATTACTGTAACAATTTTATCTTATCGTAATCTACAGGGAATACGTTCTGCAGTGCCGCGTTATAGGCAAAGTTAATAATTCACATCGAAATACGACAATAAAAAAATGGAAACCTAAAGCGAATCAGTCGGCAACACTATGGTCATTAAGCGGAATTCCTATCCGCTAATATATCAGGTTAATATTTGTAAAAAGGCAATTTGACTAACAGGTAGAGTAGCCTAATGACTCTTTGATCTAAGCATTGCAGAAATTGCACAAAGCAGAGCTCACTGTTGCAGCCTCCACCTCGAACCCTTGATTGCTAAGTGAATCAATGAGCATTTCATCGTGTCTATCGATGTCAACAACCTTGCAATTAGGCTCAGACTGAAATTAACAGACGCATGAATATCGGCCCTATCTACACCTGTCAGAACTATTTTTTTCCATATTTGGATGTGTCTGAATTCAAGAAGCAGTAGTTATGACTAAATATTAAAATGATTATGCTGATGATGATTATAAAGATAATGGATATGTGTTAATGGTAATATTACTGACAACTGGTGTTACATTGATTATAATGGAGTTAATAATAACAGTACCAAAAATAGCGACACCAAAAGAACAAAAATAATTTACTTCATAATATGTATAACTATTGTAGAGAACAATACTGATATTTTCTTTTTTCTTTTCTTTTTTTTACAATTGTAATGTAATGAAATATCATTGTACTGCTGCGAAGTGTATATAAATGGTACAATCACGGACAAACGTCGTGCACGGCGAATGAAGCTTCGAAAATCTCGCAACCAGAACAACCCGGTCACATTATTTGTGTGTTCGAGGCGAAATTCGAAACACGTTTGACACGAGTTTGTGGTCGACACTGCACACTGCTC
>NC_091571.1:12404651-12409651 GCF_042767895.1 Penaeus vannamei | reverse complement strand
GGCTGCAAGGGGGGGGGGGGGCGTTGTGGAATGCGAGCAGGAATTTTCTCTGGGGAATATTGGATTCCCTGAGTGTAGGTGAAGTTCCAGCCTCGCCCACTGAAGGTCACTGTCACCGCGAACCGGCCCTCACTGTTGATCCGCGAGTGGCAAACGCTGCTGAACCGCCGGCGCAGTCATTAGCGTAAGTTTGTGTGGGGTGAATGAGTGCCTTGTATGCTTTCCAGGGGCTTTTGTTACGGCCGAGGAGATGAAGAGGCGGAGGGCAGACTTGCGACCTTGGATTCCGCCAGAAATGTTGGTGTGAAATAACCTTGCAGCACTAATGGGCGGCGGGTAAAGGAATTCGGGTAAAAGTCTACGGGCGACTACCCATTTTTCACTAGCGCGGAAACCGAATCTCCGAAGGATGGTTTCCGGGGAAGTGGTCTATAAACGCAAAAACGGTGATGTTGCCAATCACTGCGAACTGGCAACTACTGGCAACTGTGTCGAGCGCCGGTATAAATCTTCCCTTTGCAACATCTAAAAGAAAATATACAAGTTTGTGAAAGCATGATTCATGCTGCTCGAACAGCAAAAACCCACCTTGTGGAACATGAATAAGTATCGGCAATGCAATTTTGTTTAAGCAAAAAATGGGTTGCAATTTCTTTCTCCGCAATGCAAACTCAAAAGCAATAACTTTTTGAGAGAATGATAGAAGTATTAAAAATTACTTGTTTGAACGGCGTTGTGACATTTACATGAATTATTGTATCCAGATACGAAAATAACACCATAGTATTCAATACGAATATAGCAACAACCAAAACAACAACAAAAACATACCTAAAAAAAAAAAAGAGAGAGAATAGGAACTCAAAGAGGAAACAAAAAGGATAAAACGAAACGAAACACGCAAAGGAAAGACGTGATTGAAGCCCAAACTCTGAGCTGGAAAATTGCTGCCGAAATTCCCACCTTAACTTTTTCCCCCGACCCTCATTGCCCTTCCTGAATAATGACTATCAATACATCAAACCTCTCAACGAGCAGGGTGACCTTGGCTCTTATCTCTCGCTCACTGCCTTTACGCCTTCTGCAGAAGGGAAGATCGGTCGACTTTGGTTTTTCACCTTATAAGGGAATTGACGTAGTTGAGTTATTGTGCGATACAAAAAAGAAAAAAAAGTAAAGAGTAAAAGACAAATAAGCCAAAGTATGGGAGTTTGTCTTTTGCCTCTGGTCTCGTAATGATAAATGGGGGTGATAAATGGCCGCTGGATCTAATTTAAGCAGAAGCAGTGTATATGGACAGTGTTAGTTACGTATTCTGATGGGCGATGGTGTGGTGGGCCTTTCCATGCACTCCCAAAGGCCTCATGATTTTCGGGTAAAATAGAGGAATGGAGAGGAAAAGGGAGGGAGGGAAAAAAGGAGGGAGGGAGTGAAGGATAGAAGGAGAGAAGAAGGGAGGGAGGAAAAGATAGAAAGAGAGAGAGAGAGAGAGGGAGAGAGAGGGAGAATGAGAGAGAGAGAGAGAGAGAGAAGAGAGAAGAGAGGAGAATGAGAGAGAGAGAGAGAGACAAGCAGACAGAGAGATAGAGAAAGAAAGAAAGTCCGAAAGAGAGAGAGAGAAAGAAAGAAAGACAGAGAGAAGGACAGACAGATAGAGAGAGAGAGAGAGAAAGAAAGACAGAGAGAAATGGAACGAGAAATCGTGATGATCTCAACCCCAAGGCCACCCCTCCACCCCCACCTCACCTCACCCCCACCCACAGCACCCTTTCATCCATAACACAAAACACAACATCCATAACATTCAAACCACCCATCCAAATCACCAACCCTTAAAAAAAAAAAAAAAAAAAAAAAAAAAAAAAAAAAAAAAAAAAAAAAAAAACTTTGGCCATAAAACAAAATTAAAACAACGGCTCGGTTAATGAATCATGTCCCGGGAGTTGACAAATGGACCCGCGACGTCACGGAGGAGACCGGGATGGACGTCAATCAGCGCTGGGAACGAGAGGAGGACGGAGTGCGTGTCGCTGCGTCCTTCTACGGCGCTGCTTTCGGTCACGTGTCTGTTGTGTTGTTGCTTTTGTTGTTGTTGCTGTTATTATTATTATTATTATCATTATTATTATTATTATTATTATTATTACTATTATTATTATTATTGTTGTTGTTGCTGCTGCTGCTGCTGTTGTTGTTGTTGCTGTTGTTGTTGTTGTTGTTGTTTTTATCATTCTTAATATTATTATAATTGTTATTACTATTATTATTATTATTATCATTGTTGTTGTTTTATTGTTGTTGTTGTTGTTGTTGCTGTTGTTGTTGTTGTTGCTGCTGCTGCTGCTGCTGTTGTTGTTGTTGTTGTTGGTATTTTTATTATTATTATTATCATTATTATTAGTAGTAGTATTATCATTATTATCATCATCATCATTATTATTATCATTATCATTATTGTCATTATTATTATTTTCATTGTTACTGTCATCATTAACATTGTTATTAGTATTATCATTACCATCATAATAGTTATTGTTGTTATCATTATCATTATCATCATTAATACTATTACTATCATTATTATCATTATCATTATTTTTATTGCTATTATCATTATCATCATTATTACCATCGCTATCCTTATTACTGTTATTGTCATTATTATTGTTGTTGTTGTTCTTGTTATTGTTGTTGTTATCACTATTATCATTATTATTATTATCAAGATTATCATTGTTATTTTTATTACTATCATCATTACCTTTATCATTATTATTAGTATTGCTATCATCATTATTATTATTATTATCATTATTATCATTATTATTATTATAATCCTCATTATTGGTATCATCACTTTTGTTATTATTACTATCATCTTTACGATTTTTGTCATTTAATTATTATCATAATTATAATAATAATGATAATAACTATTATTATTACCATTATAATTATTATTATTATTACTCATTGCTATGATTATCAATATAATCATTATAACTATTATCATTGTCATCATCATTATTATTGGTATCTTCATTATCATTACCATAATCATGATTATTGTTGATATCATAATTATTATCTTTATTATCATTATCATTATCTTCATTATCTTCTTAATACATCATCATTACTAGCAGCTTTATTATCCTTATCATTACTATCATCATTACTACCGCTACTATTACTATTACAGCTACTATTACTACTGCTACTGCTACTACTAATACTACCCCTGTCATCCTTGTCATTATTTTCATTATTGTTAATACGATCAAAATTATTAACTGTATCATTGCCATTGCTATTATACTAATTTTTATCGTCACCATCATAGTTATTAGTATTATGTAGTGAAGGTTTACGTAAAACATTTACAAGAGTGACCGTGTCGAGTTCTCTCTCCATCTCTCCAGCCTAAGTGTTGCGAAAAGCATTTTTGCCGGTATTAATTTGATGACGTCAGAGCGTGCGGGATGGCGCATCACAAATGACCCCAAAAATAAGACTTCTTGTCACCGCTTGACAGATCGTTCCATGTCAGAGCGCCAGTGTTGCCACGGACTCTAGCTCGCTGTCTGTTAAAGGCTTAAGCGTGCTAAGGCTGCATGTGGAGGCTGTGGCAACGCTGGTGACAGAGATAATGAGCGAAGATGAGATATTGCCAAAGCGATTGACATGCCAGATCAGCTGCCAGTAAAAATCTCATGAATTCCTCGGTACTAATGCATGCCCCGCGCGACCGACACTTTGGAGAACAGAATATGCCAGATGGTAATAAAAATCGAAGTAGTGAAGAATGCCTTAACGAAATTACTTTGGCGTGGCAGTACTCGCCGCGAATATCGTATGCATGTATTCCGGGAACCTTCATTGTCAGCAGTTCTGGTAGAAATGGAACGAAACTGTCCTAGTTCTAAACGGACATTATTCTTCCGCCGAATTACGACTCATATGAATATTAATGATGCCTAAAATGTCTTATCTCCGTTTCCAGCTCAGTTGTTGCGCTCGCAGTCACCCCGGCGCTGTCTGTCTCTCTGGTCCGCTCCCCCCGACGCCTCCGCAGTGACCGTGGAAAGATGTTTTTTGTATCTCCTTTCGAAAGATTACAGGCGATAGATTTTGCTCTGATGGATATTCTCGGAGTTGAAGGGACGAAAGAAAAAGATGGTGGATAAATGATCTGCATAGAGAACGGAGATATTAGTAATGGACAGTTGCAGAGGCGGTTACTTTGGGAACAAAAATATTTTTTTCTGCGAATAGGCAGTTGCTGCCTCGAGATGCTTATCAGGATCACGCACACACTCAAACTCATTCACACGTACATTTGCATACTCACACACACACGCACACACACTCACACACACATCCATATCCACATCCACAAACAAGCACACACACACGCATACAAACACACAAACAAACACAAAAATAAACAAATGTACAAACGAATACACAAAAAATTACAAACACACAGAAAACATACAAACACACAAACAAACAAACAAAAAGACACACACACACCAACATAAACGTCAGCCGGAGCACACGCATCCAGGGAGGACGAGCGCGAGGGAACGAGCGGGCAGGGACAGCGGCCGCCGCATGGCCGTGACAGGGCGCGGCGCTCCCTGCATGCCGCTGACTGGTCAATTTGCGAAAAGTCACGAACTGTTTTCCAGCAGAGACAAGGCCGGCCATCGCCACGAGAGACTGGCCAGTTAGGGAAGGAGGTGCGGGCATCAGCGAGGGCAATAAACTAGAGCTTTTCAGATTGTAACTGGAAGGTTAACGGACAGGAAAGAGGCGACGGTGAGCCTCTGCCGTGGAGGAAGGGGGGGGGGGGGAAACAAATAAACAGAAGGGAAGGTGTTTGCTGCGCTCAGACTTAATCTCCATAGTTTTTTAATTATGTCATATAGTTAGTATTCAATTTCATATATATGAGTACATACACACGCGGGTGCGCGCGCGCACATATCTATCTC
>NC_091571.1:12384651-12397151 GCF_042767895.1 Penaeus vannamei | reverse complement strand
AATGGAGATCGAAAAGGGAGAATTTGTTTGCCAAGACTGAACCCAGATTAATTAAAAAATACAATGTAAACAATCTGGGAATTACATTTTTTTTTGCTGTGATTAAAAAAAGGATAAAAGATGCATATTCATGGGTACACGTGCTTGCTAATGGATTTTTTTTAATGTTTGTTATTGGCAGATTGGCAGACTGTTATTGAAGGACGAAATTTAACATGAATAGTTGAAACCAGAGATGAGGATTGAAAGCCTTCACACTGTGACATAATAATAATAAAAAAAAAAAAACTGTTTCCATTGAAATGCTGAAGATTAAAAGCGTTTTTGCAGAGGGAGAAGATGTATAAGGAAAATATTTTGATAATATAAACATGTGGAAAATACTAAAATAAATAAATAAATAAAGAAAGAATCCGTTGTCAGAGATACCAGCCAAGAAACGCTACTGTTTTAAACATCGTCCATGCAAGGCGCTCTCCCCAGCCCAGCCAGGCAGTTGCAACAGAGCTTCACTGTGCCACTTATCCGAGACTCTCCGACGCAACACTTTACAGCGACTTAACACACCAGTTCGCCGAGACAAGTCAGCGTGAGAGCGAGCGACAACACGCTATTCAAATATTCATCGCATTCAGGCAGAGACTCACAAGGTGCTACAGTTACCCTTTTCAGACGTTTTTGTTTGCCGAGAGTTTAACCGGAGACGCACAAATGAAGCAGCCGGCCGGTGGTGCGAAGCGGGCGAAGAAAGAACACAGTGTTATGTCTCTTTCGGAAAGGAACGGCGTTGTATGGTGGTTTATGGCGTCTCTTTTGCGTGGGTTCGCTACGATCGAAACGAGTGGGATTTCTTTAGCATGTGAAAAGATGTGGATATGAAAGTGATAAAAAAAACACACACAAAAAAAAACGAGTGTTGAATGTAAATGTAAAAGAAGTAAGAAAAGAATGAATAATCTAAAAATAACAGCCAGTACAGTTGCGTAATCTCCTTTTTAAAGCGTAAATCTTCATTAAATGATAATTCTGTTTCCTTTACTCTTAGCTTTATTACACCATTACGTAACTATTACAGACATTCATTACAATTATCCCTTTCACGTTATTAGCCGAAAAAAAACAAATACAACAAAAAAGCTAACAATAATGATAACAAATAAAGACAATTTCATGACGGGAACGAACGCTCCTCATTCCATTCTTTACAGCACGCAACGCCCTTTAATTTATCTCCGCGCGCCACAGTTACCCCCAAGCCGCGTGGAAAGGGGTTCAGCAGACCCTAAGGAATAGCTGCTATAAAACAAATATGCTTTCATCTCAAGCGACACAAACTTCCCTAAACTTGACTCAAATCAAGAAGCCGGACGAGGAGCTTTTCGCGCCGGTTGGTTCATTAAAACAGAGAGAGGAAATAACCCCATATACGGACCATAATTCTCGGACAACAAAAAAAGGAAAAGGAGAATAGAAAGAAAGAAAAGAATTAAGAGAAAGAGAGGAAGATAGTAAGTGAGAACTAGAAAAAAATAAGACAGAAAGAAAGAAAAAAAGAAGAGAAAGAGAGGAAAAAATAAGATAGAAAGAAAGACAAAACAAAATAAGAGAAAGGGAGGAAGATAGAAAATGAGAACTAGAAAAAAATAAGATAGAAAGAAAGAAAGAAAAAAGAATTAAGAGAAAGAGAGGAAGATAGAAAATGAGAACTAGAAGAAAATGAGATAGAAAATGAGGACTAGTTATATCGAAGAATCTTCAAAGAAAAAAAAAAGTGAGATAGACAAAACATGACAATTAGTTATGTCAAAGAATCTTCAAGAAAGAAAGAAGATAAAAAGAATTAAAAGAGATAGAGAAAGAAAGAAAACGAGAATAGATGAACCAAACACCTATATTAGATTACATAGAAAACGAAAAGGAGAAAGAAAACAGACGTATAAGTTGAGTTAAAGATTCGTTATTAGATTACGTAGAAGAAAGACAACAGAATTGGTTCGACAAAAATAATAAAAATAATAATGATTATAACAAAAACAAATAAATAAATATATTAATAAACAAATAAAGTGATATGTAGATATATGAACAATATATAGTATTACTGTATACTCGTACATGATATCCGCAGCCTTTCAAGCCCGTATCTTAATATTTCGTTTTATTCTGAGGAATAGAAATACTAAGAGAAATCTACATTTCGCTGCGTCTTAATCAAACAGGGTAATTCTAGCCAAAACTTGTCTTCCATTAGGTAATCTAATGAAAAAAACATTATGCGTGAGTTAAGTTAACAGGAATGTGGCGTTTTTTTCATTATTTATAATTTTTCTCGTTGATGTTGGTCTTCTTTTATCAACACGATAGATTTGTTTATCCATCTCATTTCATATTATCATTATTATTGTTTCACCATTAAGGGCTGTACAAGTATCCTACACGAAGTATCAACACTGGCGTTCATTCCTTTTACAAAACCCACTGCCATTACCCCCTCCCCCGGTCCTTTCCCCTCCCCCCAACCTTCAGGACGTTCCCCCCTATCCAGCTGACTAGCCCCCCCCCCCCAACCTTCAGGACGTTCCCCCCTATCCAGCTGACTAGCTCCGCCCCCCCCTAACCTTCAGGACGTCCCCCCTCATCCAGCGGACCATCTCCCCCCCCCTCTCCTCTGCATACGAGGGTGGTTTCCTGGGGATCGAGCTGATTCCATTAGCCAAGGATGGTCGCGCATCTAAGCATTCTTATCTCGAAATCCTGCGCGCTGTTGATGATAAATTCGCACTGGCGAGGAAGCACTTGTTTCGGTGTTGTTAATATGTCGCGACTGCCGATCATAATTAGTTAAAAGCCTCATCAGGGTAATGAGTCAGTCATTATGCTAATACATGCACTTGTCGGGGATAAAATGGAAGGATGCTCGGTTAACTCAACACTGCGAGGGAGAGTCATGTCGGACGCACATCAGGGGAACAAAGAAGACATGCGTGGCAGAACTCTCACGCACGTCATGTCTACGGCGTCTTATAAGGCGGGAGATGATGCATTTGTTCCATCACGTGAAGGAGAAAAGGAGAGGAACCGGAGCTGGTTGGGTGCCTTCTTGGAGTCTCCTCGCCTCCCCCCCTCCCTTCTTTGCCCCTCCAACCCCCCTGCCGACGTCCTCTAATGGGGGGGGGAGGGGTCTTGCGGGGGAGTGACGCCCGGAAACTATTCCTCTCACTTTGCTGACTTATTGCACAAGTTACTGATGCCGTTGCGAGAGCCCTAAATTGCCTCGGGATATGAATTTTGCCGTTGGGACAGGACGAACGGAAACACGCTCCCTTCTTCACGGTCTTCTACAGCCTCGCTGAGACACGCGGCCTTCTGCACCGCCTTCTACAGCCTCTCTGAGACGTGTGCTTTTCTACACCGCCTTCAACAGCCTCTTTGAGACACGCCCTTCTGCACCACATTCTACAGCCTCTCTCAGACGCACACCCTTCTGCACCGCCTTCTACAGCCTCTCTGAAACGTGCCCTTCTACACCACCTTCGACAGTCTATCTGAGACACTCTCTTCTGCACCGCCTTCGACAGCCTCTCTGAGACTCGCCCTTCTGCACCGCATTCGACAGTCTCTCTGAGACGCACGCCCTTCTGCACCGCCTTCTACAGTCTCTCTGAGAGCGCTCCTCTGCACCGCCTTCTACAGCCTCTCTGAGACACGCCTTTCTGCACCACCTTCTACAGCCTCTCTGAGACATGCCTTTCTGCACCACCTTCTACAGCCTCTCTGAGACACGCCTTTCTGCACCACCTTCTACGGCCTCTCTGAGACGCGCCCTTCTGCGCCACCTTCGACAGTCTCTCTGAGACGCGCACCCTTCTGCACCGCCTTTGACAGCCTCTCTGAGACACGCCCTTCCGCACCGCCTTCGACAGCCTCTCTGAGACTCGCCCTTCTGCATCACTTTCTACAGGCTCTCTGAGACGCGCTCCCTTCTGCACCGTCTTCGACAGCCTCTCTGAGACACGCCCTTCTGCACCGCCTTCGACAGTCTCTCTGAGACTCGCCCTTCTGCACTGCCTTCGACAGTCTCTCTGAGACGCGCTCCCTTCTGCACCGCCTTCGACAGCCTCTCTGAGACACGCCCTTCTGCACCGCCTTCGACAGCCTCTCTGAGACGCGCTCTTCTGCACCGCCTTCGACAGCTTCTCTGAGACACGCCCTTCTGCACCGCCTTCGACAGCCTCTCTGAGACGCGCTTTTCTGCACCGCCTTCGACAGTCTCTCTGAGATGCGCTCTTCTGCACCGCCTTCGACAGCTTCTCTGAGACACGCCCTTCTGCACCGCCTTCGACAGCCTCTCTGAGACGCGCTTTTCTGCACCGCCTTCGACAGCTTCTCTGAGACACGCCCTTCTGCACCGCCTTCTACAGCCTCTCTGAGACGCGCTCTTCTGCACCGCCTTCGACAGCCTCTCTGAGACGCGCTCTTCTGCACCGCCTTCTACAGCCTCTCTGAGACGCGCTTTTCTGCACCACTTTCGACAGCCTCTCTGAGACACGCCCTTCTGCACCGCCTTCTACAGCCTCTCTGAGACGCGCTCTTCTGCACCGCCTTCGACAGCCTCTCTGAGACACGCCCTTCTGCACCGCCTTCTACAGCCTCTCTGAGACGCGCTTTTCTGCACCACTTTCGACAGCCTCTCTGAGACACGCCCTTCTGCACCGCCTTCTACAGCCTCTCTGAGACGCGCTCTTCTGCACCGCCTTCTACAGCCTCTCTGAGACGCGCTTTTCTGCACCGCCTTCTACAGCCTCTCTGAGACGCGCTCTTCTGCACCGCCTTCGACAGCCTCTCTGAGACGCGCCCTTCTGCACCACCTTCGACAGCCCCTCTGAGACACGCCCTTCTGCACCGCCTTCGACAGTCTCTCTGAGACAAGCCCTTCTGCACCGCCTTCTACAGCCTCTCTGAGACGCGCTCTTCTGCACCGCCTTCGACAGTCTCTCAGAGATGCACGCCCTTCTGCACCGCCTTCTACAGTCTCTCTGAGACGCGCCCTTCTGCACCGCCTTCTACAGCCTCTCTGAGACGCGCTTTTCTTCACTGCATTCGACAGCCTCTCTGATACGTGTGCTCTTCTGCACCACCTTCGACAGCCTCTCTGAGACACGCCCTTCTGCACCGCCTTCGACAGTCTCTCTGAGACGCTCTCTTCTGCACCGCCTTCGACAGTCTCTCTGAGACACTCCCTTCTGCACTGCCTTCGACAGCCTCTCTGAGACACGCCCTTCTGCGCCGCCTTTGACAGCCTCTCTGAGACACGCCCTTCTGCACCGCCTTCAACAGCCTCTCTGAGACACTCTCTTCTGCACCACCTTCGACAGCCTCTCTGAGACACACCCTTCTGCACCGCCTTCGACAGTCTCTCTGAGACACTCCCTTCTGCACCACCTTCGACAGCCTCTCTGAGACACGCCCTTCTGCACCACCTTCGACAGTCTCTCTGAGATGCTCTCTTCTGCACCGCCTTCGACAGCTTCTCTGAGACACGCCCTTCTGCACCACCTTCGACAGCCTCTCTGAGACACGCCCTTCTGCACCACCTTCGACAGTCTCTCTGAGACACGCCCTTCTGCACCACCTTCGACAGCCTCTCTGAGACACGCCCTTCTGCACCACCTTCGACAGTCTCTCTGAGACGCTCTCTTCTGCACCGCCTTCGACAGCTTCTCTGAGACACGCCCTTCTGCACCGCCTTCGACAGCCTCTCTGAGACATGCGCCCTTCTGCACCGCCTTCGACAGTCTCTCTGAGACACTCCCTTCTGCACCGCCTTTTACAGCCTCTCTGAGACGCGCTCTTCTGCACTGCCTTCGACAGCCTCTCTGAGACTCGCTCCCTTCTGCACCGCCTTCGACAGTCTCTCTGAGACTCGCCCTTCTGCACTGCCTTCGACAGTCTCTCTGAGACGCGCTCCCTTCTGCACCGCCTTCGACAGCCTCTCTGAGACACGCCCTTCTGCACCGCCTTCGACAGCCTCTCTGAGACGCGCTCTTCTGCACCGCCTTCGACAGCTTCTCTGAGACACGCCCTTCTGCACCGCCTTCGACAGCCTCTCTGAGACGCGCTTTTCTGCACCGCCTTCGACAGTCTCTCTGAGATGCGCTCTTCTGCACCGCCTTCGACAGCTTCTCTGAGACACGCCCTTCTGCACCGCCTTCGACAGCCTCTCTGAGACGCGCTTTTCTGCACCGCCTTCGACAGCTTCTCTGAGACACGCCCTTCTGCACCGCCTTCTACAGCCTCTCTGAGACGCGCTCTTCTGCACCGCCTTCGACAGCCTCTCTGAGACGCGCTCTTCTGCACCGCCTTCGACAGTCTCTCTGAGATGCGCTTTTCTGCACCACTTTCGACAGCCTCTCTGAGACACGCCCTTCTGCACCGCCTTCTACAGCCTCTCTGAGACGCGCTCTTCTGCACCGCCTTCGACAGCCTCTCTGAGACACGCCCTTCTGCACCGCCTTCTACAGCCTCTCTGAGACGCGCTTTTCTGCACCACTTTCGACAGCCTCTCTGAGACACGCCCTTCTGCACCGCCTTCTACAGCCTCTCTGAGACGCGCTCTTCTGCACCGCCTTCTACAGCCTCTCTGAGACGCGCTTTTCTGCACCGCCTTCTACAGCCTCTCTGAGACGCGCTCTTCTGCACCGCCTTCGACAGCCTCTCTGAGACGCGCCCTTCTGCACCACCTTCGACAGCCCCTCTGAGACACGCCCTTCTGCACCGCCTTCGACAGTCTCTCTGAGACAAGCCCTTCTGCACCGCCTTCTACAGCCTCTCTGAGACGCGCTCTTCTGCACCGCCTTCGACAGTCTCTCAGAGATGCACGCCCTTCTGCACCGCCTTCTACAGTCTCTCTGAGACGCGCCCTTCTGCACCGCCTTCTACAGCCTCTCTGAGACGCGCTTTTCTTCACTGCATTCGACAGCCTCTCTGAGACGTGTGCTCTTCTGCACCACCTTCGACAGCCTCTCTGAGACACGCCCTTCTGCACCGCCTTCGACAGTCTCTCTGAGACGCTCTCTTCTGCACCGCCTTCGACAGTCTCTCTGAGACACTCCCTTCTGCACTGCCTTCGACAGCCTCTCTGAGACACGCCCTTCTGCGCCGCCTTTGACAGCCTCTCTGAGACACGCCCTTCTGCACCGCCTTCAACAGCCTCTCTGAGACACTCTCTTCTGCACCACCTTCGACAGCCTCTCTGAGACACACCCTTCTGCACCGCCTTCGACAGTCTCTCTGAGACACTCCCTTCTGCACCACCTTCGACAGCCTCTCTGAGACACGCCCTTCTGCACCACCTTCGACAGTCTCTCTGAGATGCTCTCTTCTGCACCGCCTTCGACAGCTTCTCTGAGACACGCCCTTCTGCACCACCTTCGACAGCCTCTCTGAGACACGCCCTTCTGCACCACCTTCGACAGTCTCTCTGAGACACGCCCTTCTGCACCACCTTCGACAGCCTCTCTGAGACACGCCCTTCTGCACCACCTTCGACAGTCTCTCTGAGACGCTCTCTTCTGCACCGCCTTCGACAGCTTCTCTGAGACACGCCCTTCTGCACCGCCTTCGACAGCCTCTCTGAGACATGCGCCCTTCTGCACCGCCTTCGACAGTCTCTCTGAGACACTCCCTTCTGCACCGCCTTTTACAGCCTCTCTGAGACGCGCTCTTCTGCACTGCCTTCGACAGCCTCTCTGAGACTCGCTCCCTTCTGCACCGCCTTCGACAGTCTCTCTGAGACGTGCTCCCTTCTGCACCGCCTTCGACAGTCTCTCTGAGACTCGCTCCCTTCTGCACCGCCTTCGACAGTCTCTCTGAGACGTGCTCCCTTCTGCACCGCCTTCGACAGCCTCTCTGAGACGCGCTCTTCTCCACCGCCTTCGACAGTCTCTCTGAGACGTGCTCTTCTGCACCGCCTTCGACAGCCTCTCTGAGACGCGCCCTTCTGCACCGCCTTCGACAGTCTCTCTGAGACGCGCTCCCTTCTGCACCGCCTTTTACAGCCTCTCTGAGACGTGCTCTTCTGCACTGCCTTCGACAGCCTCTCTGAGATGCACCCTTCTGCACCGCTTTCGACAGTCTCTCTGAGACACGCCCTTCTGCACCGCCTTCGACAGCCTCTCTGAGACGTGCTCTTCTGCACCGCCTTCTACAGCCTCTCTGAGACGCTCGCCCTTCTGCACTGCCTTCTACAGCCTCTCTGAGACGTGCTCTTCTGCACCGCCTTCTACAGCCTCTCTGAGACGTGCTCTTCTGCACCGCCTTCTACAGCCTCTCTGAGACGTGCTCTTCTGCACCGCCTTCGACAGCCTCTCTGAGACGCGCTCTTCTGCACCGCCTTCGACAGCCTCTCTGAGACACTCTCTTCTGCACCGCCTTCGACAGTCTCTCTGAGACACGCCCTTCTGCACCGCTTTCTACAGCCTCTCTGAGACGCGCTCTTCTGCACCGCCTTCGACAGCCTCTCTGAGACACTCTCTTCTGCACCGCCTTCTACAGCCTCTCTGAGAAGTGCTCTTCTGCACCGCCTTCGACAGCCTCTCTGAGACGCGCTCTTCTGCACCGCCTTCGACAGCCTCTCTGAGACACTCTCTTCTGCACCGCCTTCGACAGTCTCTCTGAGACACGCCCTTCTGCACCGCTTTCTACAGCCTGTCTGAGACGCGCTCTTCTGCACCGCCTTCGACAGCCTCTCTGAGACACGCCCTTCTGCACTGCCTTCGACAGCCTCTCTGAGACGTGGTCTTCTGCACCGCCTTCGACAGCCTCTCTGAGACACGCCTTTCTGCACCACCTTCTACAGCCTCTCTGAGACGCGCTCTTCTGCACCACCTTCTACGGCCTCTCTGAGACGCGCCCTTCTGCGCCACCTTCGACAGTCTCTCTGAGACGCTCTCTTCTGCACCGCCTTCGACAGTCTCTCTGAGACACGCCCTTCTGCACCGCCTTCAACAGCCTCTCTGAGACACGCTCTTCTGCACCGCCTTCGACAGCCTCTCTGAGATGCGCACCCTTCTGCGCCACCTTCAACAGTCTCTCTGAGACATGCTCTTCTGCACCGCCTTCAACAGCCTCTCTGAGACACGCCCTTCTGCACCACCTTCGACAGCCTCTCTGAGACGCGCCCTTCTGCACCGCCTTCAACAACCTCTCTGAGACACGCCCTTCTGCACCACCTTCGACAGCCTCTCTGAGACGCGCCCTTCTGCACCGCCTTCAACAGTCTCTCTGAGACTCGCCCTTCTGCACCACCTTCGACAGTCTCTCTGAGACTCGCCCTTCTGCACCGCCTTCGACAGTCTCTCTGAGACGCGCCCTTCTGCACCGCCTTCGACAGTCTCTCTGAGACACGCCCTTCTGCACCGCCTTCGACAGCCTCTCTGAGACACTCCCTTCTGCACCGCCTTCGACAGCCTCTCTGAGACGTGCCCTTCTACACCGCCTTCGACAGCCTCTCTGAGACGCGCACCCTTCTGCACCGCCTTCGACAGCCTCTCTGAGACACTCCCTTCTGCACCGCCTTCTACAGCCTCTCTGAGACACGCCCTTCTGTACCGCCTTCTACAGCCTCTCTGAGACGCGCTCTTCTCCACCGCCTACGACAGTCTCTCTGAGACATGCTCTTCTGCACCGCCTTCAACAGCCTCTCTGAGACACGCCCTTCTGCACCACCTTCGACAGCCTCTCTGAGACGCGCCCTTCTGCACCGCCTTCGACAGTCTCTCTGAGACTCGCCCTTCTGCACCACCTTCGACAGTCTCTCTGAGACTCGCCCTTCTGCACCGCCTTCGACAGTCTCTCTGAGACGCGCTCTTCTGCACCGCCTTCGACAGCCTCTCTGAGACGCGCTCTTCTGCACCGTCTTTGACAGCCTCTCTGAGACGCGCTCTTCTGCACCGACTTTGACAGCCTCTCTGAGGCTCGCCCTTCTGCACCGCCTTCAACAGTCTCTCTGAGACGCGCCCTTCTGCACCACCTTCGACAGTCTCTCTGAGACGCGCCCTTCTGCACCGCCTTCGACAGTCTCTCTGAGACACGCCCTTCTGCACCGCCTTCTACAGCCTCTCTGAGACGTGCTCTTCTGCACCGCCTTTGACAGTCTCTCTGAGACGCGCCCTTCTGCACCGCCTTCTACAGCCTCTCTGAGGCGCGCTCTTCTGCACCGCCTTCGACAGTCTCTCTGAGACACGCCCTTCTGCACCGCCTTCTACAGCCTCTCTGAGACACTCTCTTCTGCACCGCCTTCTACAGTCTCTCTGAGACACGCCCTTCTGCACCGCCTTCTACAGCCTCTCTGAGACGTGCGCTCTTCTGCACTGCATTTGACAGCCTCTCTGAGACGCACACCCTTCTGCACCGCCTTCGACAGTCTCTCTGAGACACGCCCTTCTGCACCGCCTTCTACAGCCTGTCTGAGACACGCTCTTCTGCACCGCCTTCGACAGTCTCTCTGAGACGCGCTCTTCTGCACCGCCTTCTACAGCCTCTCTGAGACGCGCTCTTCTGCACTGCCTTCGACAGTCTCTCTGAGACACGCTCTTCTGCACCGCCTTCGACAGCCTCTCTGAGACGCGCTCTTCTGCACTGCCTTCGACAGCCTCTCTGAGGCACGCTCTTCTGCACCGCCTTCGACAGCCTCTCTGAGACGTGGCCTTCTGCACCACCTTCGACAGCCTCTCCGAGACACGCCCTTCTGCACCGCCTTCGACAGCCTCTCTGAAACGTGGCCTTCTGCACCGCCTTCGACAGCCTCTCTGAGACGCGCACCCTTCTGCACCGCCTTCTACAGCCTCTCTGAGACGCGCTCTTCTGCACCACCTTCTACGGCCTCTCTGAGACGCGCCCTTCTGCGCCACCTTCGACAGTCTCTCTGAGACGCTCTCTTCTGCACCGCCTTCGACAGTCTCTCTGAGACACGCCCTTCTGCACCGCCTTCAATAGCCTCTCTGAGACACGCTCTTCTGCACCGCCTTCGACAGCCTCTCTGAGACGCGCACCCTTCTGCACCGCATTCGACAGCCTCTCTGAAACGCGCACCCTTCTGCACCGCCTTCGACAGCCTCTCTGAGACACTCCCTTCTGCACCGCCTTCTACAGCCTCTCTCAGACGCGCTCTTCTCCACCGCCTTCGACAGTCTCTCTGAGACGTGCTCTTCTGCACCGCCTTCGACAGCCTCTCTGAGCCGTGCCCTTCTGCACCGCCTTCAACAGTCTCTCTGAGACGCGCTCCCTTCTGCACTGCCTTCGACAGCCTCTCTGAGATGCGCTCTTCTGCACCGCCTACGACAGCCTCTCTGAGACACGCCCTTCTGCACCGCATTCGACAGCCTCTCTGAGACTCGCCCTTCTGCACTGCCTTCGACAGCCTCTCTGAGACACGCCCTTCTGCACTGCCTTCGACAGCCTCTCTGAGACGCGCTCTTCTGCACCGCCTTCGACAGCCTCTCTGAGACACGCCCTTCTGCACCGCCTTCGACAGCCTCTCTGAGACGCGCTCTTCTGCACTGCCTTTGACAGCCTCTCTAAGACACGCCCTTCTGCACCACCTTCGACAGCCTCTCTGAGACGCGCTCTTCTGCACCGCCTTCGACAGCCTCTTTGAGACACGCCCTTCTGCACCGCCTTCAACAGCCTCTCTGAGACACACCCTTCTGCACCGCCTTCGACAGCCTCTCTGAGACGCGCCCTTGTGCACCGCCTTCGACAGCCTCTCTGAGACACACCCTTCTGCACCGCCTTCGACAGCCTCTCTGAGACACGCCCTTCTGCACCGCCTTCGACAGCCTCTCTGAGACTCGCCCTTCTGCACTGCCTTCTACAGCCTCTCTGAGACACGCCCTTCTGCACCACCTTCGACAGCCTCTCTGAGACGCGCTCTTCTGCACTGCCTTCTACAGCCTCTCTGAGACGCGCTCTTCTGCACCACCTTCGACAGCCTATCTGAGACACGCCCTTCTGCACCGCCTTCTACAGCCTTTCTGAGATGCTCTCTTCTGCACTGCCTTTGACAGCCTCTCTGAGACACGCCCTTCTGCACCGCCTTCTACAGCCTCTCTGAGACGCGCTCTTCTGCACCGCCTTTGACAGCCTCTCTGAGATGCTCTCTTCTGCACCGCCTTTGACAGCCTCTCTGAGACGCGCCCTTCTGCACCGCCTTCTACAGCCTCTCTGAGACACGCCCTTCTGCACCGCCTTCTACAGCCTCTCTGAGACGTGCTCTTCTGCACCGCCTTTGACAGCCCCTCTGAGAAACGGCCTTCTGCACCACCTTCGACAGCCTCTCTGAGACGCGCTCTTCTACACCGCTTTCGACAGCCTCTCTGAGACACTCCCTTCTGTACCGCCTTCGACAGCCTCTCTGAGACGCGCTCTTCTACACCGCCTTCGACAGCCTCTCTGAGACGTGTCCTTCTGCACCGAATTCGACAGCCTCTCTAAGACGCGCC
>NC_091571.1:12364511-12367011 GCF_042767895.1 Penaeus vannamei | reverse complement strand
AGTGGGTTGCATGAATCGGGAGCGGGTTGATAATGCTTCGAATGGGGACATAAATGCTTCAGATCGCTTGGCAAATACTTCTCAAGGATGCTTCTAAGTTAATATAGATTGGGAATTGGCATATGTACCTTATCCGCCATGGAGACGTCTCACAGTTGGCGAGGAGCGATAGTCCCTCTTACTAACGATGGTGTGGTATGACATTCTCTTATGTATTTATCTGTCTATCTATCTATCTAATATATCTGTCTATCTATCTAATCTATCTAGTCTATCAGTCTACCTATCTAATCTATCTATGTATCTAATCTATCTATCTATCTAACTAATCTATCTGTCTATCTGATCAATCTAATCTATCTAGTCTATCTATCTAATCTATCTATCTATCTAATCTATCTATCTATCTAATCAAACTAATCTATCTGTCTATCTATCTATCTAATCTAACTAATCTATCTGTCTATCTATCTATCTATCTGTCTATCTAATTTATCTATTTATTTATCTAATCTATATAATCTATCTATCTATCTATCTATCTTTCTAATCTATCTATCTGTCTATCTAATCCATCTATCTATCTAATCTATATAATCTATTTACCTATCTGTCTGTCTTTCTAATCTATCTATCTATCTGTCTATCTATCTAATCTATCTATCTAAGTGGCACTGGGTTTGGAGGCTGTTGCGCGGCAGAGGGAGGAAATACAAACAATTGAAATAAAAAAAAAAACGTATTATTATTATTATTATTTTAATCAACACATTATGTTATTAAGAAATACATTTATATCATTATAAAGAAACTCATGGAAAGAGTTGACCTAAATTATACGGTAATTTATCATACAGCGACATCTAATTAATCAGAAAAAGACAAAATGGTGATCACCAGAGTCTAACTTTTCCATGTGTAAAAACAACATAAATTTAAGATAAGCCTTATGTAAAATATATTTTGAAATGTTTCTCGTACATTTACAATGTGACTGAAAACAATTCGCCTTGCCTCTCATTTCCCAAAGGAATAAGCATGAAATCACAGAAAATGGAGATTAGGAAACAAAATCAATAATCCTTTTGATGCAGTCCTTATTTTTGCTTATCCAAAAAGGGGCATAAATACGTAAAGACATTTATATAAATAAACTATTAGAGAGCCTTCATACAACACTGTTCTCTTGAACATATATCCATCTGTTCATATATTATGTATTATATATATATATATATATATATATATATATATATATAAATATATATATATGTATATATATATATATATATATATATATATATATATATATATATATATATATATATATATATATATATATATGTGTGTGTGTGTGTGTGTGTGTGTGTGTGTGTGTGTGTGTGTGTGTGTGTGTGTGTGTGTGTGTGTGTGTGTATGTGTGTGTGTGTGTGTGTGTGTGTGTGTGTGTGTGTGTGTGTGTGTGTGTGTGTATATGTATATATATATATATATATATATATATATATATATATATATATATATATATATATATATATATATATACATAACAGAGAGACGCGAAATCGACAAATGGTTGGAGAAAGAGAAACGAGACTGGAAAATGAGGAGAAGAAATTGAACAGACTCGGAGAAGATGGAAAAATATTTGGAATTCCACGAGGACTCGTCGTAGGATAAAGTTTGTATGCGAGTCTCCCGTGTTCTTGCCAAACACTGATGAACTCGAGATGGTCCGGGACCTATCGAGGTGGTCCCAGATTGATCGAGACTGTGCGAAACGGATCGAGATGGTTCGAAAATTTTCCAGATGCTTCGAGACTGATCCAGATGTCTCGAGACTGATTCAGTTGTTTCGAGACTGATTCAAATGATTTGAGACTGATCCAGATGCTTCGAGACTGATCCAGATGTCTCGAGACTGATTCAGTTGTTTCGAGACTGATGCAGATGTCTCGAGACTGATCCAGATGTCTCGAGACTGATTCAGATGATTCGAGACTGACAAATTATTTGAGACTGATCCAGATGTCTCGAGACTGATTCAGGTGATTCCAGAATGATTCAAATGATTTGAGACTGATCCAGATAGTTCGAGACCGATCGAACATAGACACATAGATCACGTGGTTTCGAACTGACCTAGACGGCTCGAGATTGATTCAGATATTTCGAGACTGATCCAAATAGTTCGAGACCAAGTGAATCGAAGGGAAAAGCACGAGCCAGAATATGATACTGTATTGCCGATACCTGCTCAGGACCAAGACAAGATATAAATTTTGCCAATTCTGATGTATGACTGATGCACGACCTGAAGTCCTTTGCAACAGGTTTCCGCTTCGGACCATAAGTTACAGTATACCAAGATCATGTATCTAAGCCTTGACTACACTGTGAGACGAACTTAAGACATATCACTTACCCCATTTAGGATCTCTATTTCAGGGTAGGGGATCAGAATATCATTATTATCATTACTACTACTACTACAACTATT
>NC_091571.1:12352011-12354511 GCF_042767895.1 Penaeus vannamei | reverse complement strand
TATGAAAATATGATCTCAGGCCAAAAAACGCATTTGTTTATAATCAATGGCGTTTCAGAGTTTTACGTATTCAAATCAAATCTGATTTTCATCCAGAATCAGCTAGATATTCCTATGCATTCAAATATCTACTTATTCAAATTATCTAAATAATAAGGCTATACATATTGCGCATCCAGGTATATAAATACTCAGATCAAAAACACATCCTTGTTTCTCAAAAAATCTAAGTCTAGATAAGCGTATCTCTTTGTATTTATTCAACAGACAAACTTCCAGGTATCTAAATATCGAGGCATTGAACCGTGAGTAAGAGAAAACAGTCGCCACCTGTTGGCAAAGAGCAGAGACGTTGTGTTGTAGACATGTACCCGTGAGATAACATTAGAGGAAACGGACAGACACTAACCAATTACTCTACTAGGAGTAATTGGTTGGAGAGAGATGGATCTGCAGTACAGTAAATAGGGTTTAGGAATGGGGATAGGGAGATACTGTACCGAGGCAATTGCTTTTGATGTGTTGTTAAAAGGTTGTTCATTAGGACGATTGATGATTGATGGTGGTTAGGTAGTTGGATGAAGAGGAATAAGCAGAATTGAAATAAACTGTAAAGAAAGGAAAATATAGATAGAGGATCAGATACTCGGTTTAGATATCAAGCGACAGGGGTGTAAAGAATTACTCGAAATGCGTTGAATCCCAAACAGACCACGTTGTCTTCCAATGCACGTGCTGTAAGAAAAAGATCGTTTGCATGTGTGTAAACAATCCTGTCAGGGAGATATTTAAATACACTTTCCTCAACACTTCCAGGCGAGAGGCAGCACTGGCTTGAATAGGAGGGAGGGCATGAGGCAGTGTGTGCCCCTCCTCTTTCGGGCACAGAACACCAATATCCCTAAGAAGGAAGCGGGGGAATGCATGAATCCAGTCAATTTAAAATGCGCAGTCCAATTTTCCAGGTAAAGAAACAGATTCGATTTTATTTCGTCGTAATGCCTTTGAGAGTTTGTCTTACTGTTTAACTGTATTTACTCAGCTGTTACTTCTGTCTGGGAGCCTTCTGTCGGCACTGCAGAAGCTGCTTGTGCCTCGCTCAGGCTCAGTGCTGCGTGGGGGCGGCTCTGCACAATCGCATTATGACTCGTTCACGGCGGGGCGACGGTCTCAGTGTGGCGTTGTATTTTATCAGAGTAATTTTGAGGTCCACGACTTGCTTACGAAGAGATTATGCAAGATTGTGAACGTAAGCTGCTGGATTTTTGTAGAAATCTCATGTTGCAAGAGCTAATGGCAACATTTTAGAAAAAAATGTAAGGTTTACCGTTTCATTAAGCGGTACGTCAACGGTGGCTGTTACTGATAATAATTACCATCCTGGAAGATTAAATTAATCCCAGGGTAATTTTTCAGCTCGGCCATTTAACTGTGTAATGGTAGAAAAAAGGAAAGAAAAAATATGCGATTGAAAACATCATTTAGTCATTCGTTTAAAAAATGAGCATTAGGGAACTATAAATTAGTTTTTTCTTTCTGTTCAAAACTATAAATATATCACACATATAATTCGATAATGCAGTCCTTAAAAATGTTTATGTCATTGTTCTTGCATGAGCTTCTACTTAAACATGCATTGAATATCCTCGGAAAAAATCCTCGACATTAGTAGAGCAAGGTTTTCGTATGGATTCATGGTATATTTTTTAAACATCTCTTTAAAACATTTTTTTTCTCACATGGGAAAGTCTATTGATTCGATAATCTGCTTTTAAAAGAGATATACTGTCTAGATATTAGACAAAAAAGAAAAGCTTGTTTCAATAGCTCACATATATATATTCCAAACCAGCGCCACCTGGTCTTAACAGTCCTATTTACCCCTTGTGCATTATACGTCAGGAACATGAACAAATGTCACCGGCTTTGGCAAGACGAGCATTTGCAAACCACATGAAGCAAGCTGTCATATCAGATTCCACTTTGTAGGACATGTGTCAACACCAAATGCCAGTCACTTTTTTCTAGCCACACGTCACGTCTGGACCAACACGTGTCTCGCAGCTATACAAACGACTCCATGTTGTGGTTCTTGAGTTTACAATCCGTTGACTATACGAGTGAAGAGAGAGTGGGGTCATATATTCATTTTTTCTCTCTCTCTTTTTTTTTTTTTTTTTTTTTTTTTTTTTTTTTGTCTAGCCACCGTCTTGTGGGCTAACATGAACAGCGAGATAAGAGGCCGCAAGAGACTTTGATAAGCTTCGACCGAACGGCAGTGCAGGAATGCTTTTACATTCATATATTCCTCTGCGCATTAGAATATTTGTACGAGTGCTTTTGCCTTTAGTATAATTTTCACAATGTCGTGCATGTCACTGTTCGTTTCTCCTTATCAAACTAATTAGAATAAGAGAAGCTTTGCGATAAGATACAATGCATTCGTTCTCGGAAGAATCCATCTTGTATTTTCTCATTTCCTTGCCAAGACAATGCGTGA
>NC_091571.1:12337011-12339511 GCF_042767895.1 Penaeus vannamei | reverse complement strand
ATCAGCAGGCGCGTGGTTCCCAACCGGGCAATCCGACCATGAATGCACCATGAACGGTTCCAATGGAGGAGGAGAACCGAACAGAACCACCGCACGGCCCGAGGCGGCGAAGATATCGTGGGCAGTTTCGCGGTCCTCTCGATGAACCGGCTTGTCCTGCGGCCGTTTTAGATTTTATTGACCATGCAGCGGATCTTGCAGACTGCCGGAAGGATTTGCTCTTGCCCGCGCAACCAACTCCGCTCAAGTCGACGCGGTCCAATTTACAGCGTCAAAACTGAATGTGCATTTCGGACATACCAAAATTGCTACGAGTTGCGATAGCTCGAAAATAACTCTTAGTTTGTTTTACACGACCCTTTCTAGAATCATACCCAATAACCCCTTCCAAACATGCGCATGTATGCCCTTGAGTATACCGCAACATACCATATACAGACATATAATCTTCGACAAGGACGCACCTAATCCCTCCCATCCAGCCCTCCCTGACGTACAGCCACTGACCGAAATATACCAAAAACACTCCAAAATATTTCACCGAAAGTTTATTCTTTCCCCCGCCCACAGCGTCCAACAGCAGCCATAAAGTCTCCACAATAATTGGTCACAAGATGTCGAGTCTAATGTGAGCCCGAATTACAAGAGTCTACCCACCAATCTCCGGCGAGCTCAACAAAGCTCTCAGTATATCAAGCGCGGTTTTGTGGGAAAGGCTGCAATTTCATACCAAAGTAGGTCTTACATCTGGTATGCGAATGTCATGTACATACTTATATGTGTGTATATATATATATATATATATATATATATATATATATATATATATATATATATATATATATATACACAGATAGATAGATAGATAGATAGATAGATAGATAGATAAATAGATAGATATAGATATGAATAGATACATACCTACCTACAGACAATATATATATATATATACATATATATATATATATATATATATATATATATATACATATATATATATATATATATATATATATATATATATATATACTTATATATATATACTTATATATATATATATACATATATATATACATATATATATATATATATATATATATATATATATATATATATATATATGCAAACACACATGCACACACACACACACACGCAGCCATACACACATGCACACACACACACACACACGCAGCCATACACACATACACACACACACAAACACATCTATTTATTAATTGATGGTTAGATGAATAGAAATAATGATAGCTAGGTGGGTAGAGAGACAGAAAGTTAGACAGTAGATAAATAGTTAGAGAATGAAACGAATAGAAATAATGATAGATAGGCGGGTAGAGAGACAGAAAGTTAGAAAGTAGATAAATAGAGAATGAAACTTATAGACAGATAAAGAAATAGATAGATAGGTTGATGAACAGATAGACAGATAGATGGCCAGATAATGAAATAGATATGGAAATGAAAGACAAGCAGACAGACTAATATATAGATACATAAGTAAATAGATAGACAGATCGATAACGAGAATGGTGGATAGATAAATTGATAGATAAATAGATCGTCAGAAAATAGATATGTAGATAGATATTTAGATAGATAGATATATTGACAGGTGTGAATATATATATATATATATATATATATATATATATATATATATATATACATATATATATATACATATATATATATACATATATATATATATATATATATATATATATATATATATATATATTTACATATATATATAGATATGTATATATATATTTATATATATATATATATATATATATAGAATATATATATATATAATATATATATATCTATTATATATATATCTAATATATATATCTAATATATATATATATAATATATATATATAATATATATATATATATATATATATATATATATATGATATATATGTATATATATATATATATATATATATATATATATATATATATATATATATATATATATATAGAGAGAGAGAGAGAGAGAGAGAGAGAGAGAGAGAGAGAGAGAGAGAGAGAGAGAGAGAGAGAGAGAGATTGAAAGAGGACAGAGACAGGGAAAGATATTTCCAGCGAGAGCCCTAGTAAAAAGTTATATATATATTTAAGAAAAGGTGAGTCTCCGATGCATTCAGCTTGCCTTCCATGCATTTCTCTGGCGACCATTCTGCTGCCCAGGGTTACGTGACTGGCTTATAGTCCTCCCTTCTCCGGGTTACGGTGTTCGGGAAATGTACCCGATACCCTTATAGCTACACTTTGCGCCTATCGATTATGATGGTAGCGAATCTCATATTCGACTTATGGTGATATGATTCTAAATCGTCCTTATCTTAACCCCGGATCAGTTGTTTCAAGTTTCTGTTCTGCGCCTTGATTTAAAAGCCGCATAGCAAGATCGAGATAAGCGATATCTTTAAAACACGGACTTTTAGCTTTCTTTCCAGATACCAGTAACATCA
>NC_091571.1:12299511-12317011 GCF_042767895.1 Penaeus vannamei | reverse complement strand
CCTTGCAAAAATAAGGTAACCTCCTTGCAGAAATGACGTCACATCCTTGCAAAAATAAGGTAACCTCCTTGCAGAAATGACGTCACATCCTTGCAGAAATAAGGTAACCTCCTTGCAGAAATGACGTCACATCCTTGCAGATATAAGGTAACCTCCTTGCAGAAATGACGTCACATCCTTGCAGAAATAAGGTAACCTCCTTGCAGAAATGACGTCACATCCTTGCAGAAATAAGGGAACCTCCTTGCAGAAATGACGTCACATCCTTGCAGATATAAGGTAACCTCCTTGCAGAAATGACGTCACATCCTTGCAGATATAAGGTAACCTCCTTGCAGAAATGACGTCACATCCTTGCAGAAATAAGGGAACCTCCTTGCAGAAATGACGTCACATCCTTGCAGAAATAAGGTAACCTCCTTGCAGAAATGACGTCACATCCTTGCAAAAATAAGGTAACCTCCTTGCAGAAATGACGTCACATCCTTGCAGAAATAAGGTAACCTCCTTGCAGAAATGACGTCACATCCTTGCAGAAATAAGGGAACCTCCTTGCAGAAATGACGTCACATCCTTGTAGAAATAAGGTAACCTCCTTGCAGAAATGACGTCACATCCTTGCAGATATAAGGTAACCTCCTTGCAGAAATGACGTCACATCCTTGCAGAAATAAGGGAACCTCCTTGCAGAAATGACGTCACATCCTTGCAGACATAAGGTAGCCTCCTTGCAGAAATGACGTCACATCCTTGCAGAAATAAGGGAACCTCCTTGCAGAAATGACGTCACATCCTTGCAGAAATAAGGTAACCTCCTTGCAGAAATGACGTCACATCCTTGCAAAAATAAGGTAACCTCCTTGCAGAAATGACGTCACATCCTTGCAGAAATAAGGTAACCTCCTTGCAGAAATGACGTCACATCCTTGCAGAAATAAGGTAACCTCCTTGCAGAAATGACGTCACATCCTTGCAAAAATAAGGTAACCTCCTTGCAGAAATGACGTCACATCCGTGCAGATATAAGGTAACCTCCTTGCAGAAATGACGTCACATCCTTGCAGAAATAAGGGAACCTCCTTGCAGAAATGACGTCACATCCTTGTAGAAATAAGGTAACCTCCTTGCAGAAATGACGTCACATCCTTGTAGAAATAAGGTAACCTCCTTGCAGAAATGACGTCACATCCTTGCAGAAATAAGGGAACCTCCTTGCAGAAATGACGTCACATCCTTGCAGACATAAGGTAGCCTCCTTGCAGAAATGACGTCACATCCTTGCAGATATAAAGTAACCTCCTTGCAGAAATGACGTCACATCCTTGCAGATATAAGGTAACCTCCTTGCAGAAATGACGTCACATCCTTGCTGAAATAAGGTAACCTCCTTGCAGAAATGACGTCACATCCTTGCAAAAATAAGGTAACCTCCTTGCAGAAATGACGTCACATCCTTGTAGAAATAAGGTAGCCTCCTTGCAGAAATGACGTCACATCCTTGTAGAAATAAGGTAACCTCCTTGCAGAAATGACGTCACATCCTTGTAGAAATAAGGTAACCTCCTTGCAGAAATGACGTCACATCCTTGCAGAAATAAGGTGACCTCCTTGCAGAAATGACGTCACATCCTTGCAGAAATAAGGTAACCTCCTTGCAGAAATGACGTCACATCCTTGCAGAAATAAGGTAACCTCCTTGCAGAAATGACGTCACATCCTTAGAGAAATAAGGTAACCTCCTTGCAGAAACGACGTCACATCCTTGCAAAAATAAGGTAACTTCCTTGCAGAAACGACGTCACATCCTTGCAAAAATAAGGTGACCTCCTTGCAGAAATGACGTCACATCCGTGCAGATATAAGGTAACCTTCTTGCAGAAATGACGTCACATCCTTGCTGAAATAAGGTAACCTCCTTGCAGAAATGACGTCACATCCTTGCAAAAATAAGGTAACCTCCTTGCAGAAATGACGTCACATCCTTGTAGAAATAAGGTAGCCTCCTTGCAGAAATGACGTCACATCCTTGTAGAAATAAGGTAACCTCCTTGCAGAAATGACGTCACATCCTTGCAGAAATAAGGTAACCTCCTTGCAGAAATGACGTCACATCCTTAGAGAAATAAGGTAACCTCCTTGCAGAAATGACGTCACATCCTTGCAGAAATAAGGTAAACTCCTTGCAGAAATGACGTCACATCCTTGCAGAAATAAGGTAACCTCCTTGCAGAAATGACGTCACATCCTTGCAGAAATAAGGTAACCTCCTTGCAGAAATGACGTCACATCCTTGCAGAAATAAGGTAACCTCCTTGCAGAAATGACGTCACATCCTTAGAGAAATAAGGTAACCTCCTTGCAGAAATGACGTCACATCCTTGCAGAAATAAGGTAAACTCCTTGCAGAAATGACGTCACATCCTTGCAGAAATAAGGTAACCTTCTTGCAGAAATGACGTCACATCCTTGTAGAAATAAGGTAACCTCCTTGCAGAAATGACGTCACATCCTTGCAAAAGTAAGGTAACCTCCTTGCAGAAATGACGTCACATCCTTGCAGAAATAAGGTAACCTCCTTGCAGAAATGACGTCACATCCTTGCAGAAATAAGGTAAACTCCTTGCAGAAATGACGTCACATCCTTGCAAAAATAAGGTAACCTCCTTGCAGAAATGACGTCACATCCTTGCAGAAATAAGGTAACCTCCTTGCAGAAATGACGTCACATCCTTGCAGATATAAGGTAACCTCCTTGCAGAAATGACGTCACATCCTTGCAGAAATAAGGTAACCTCCTTGCAGAAATGACGTCACATCCTTGCAGAAATAAGGGAACCTCCTTGCAGAAATGACGTCACATCCTTGCAGATATAAGGTAACCTCCTTGCAGAAATGACGTCACATCCTTGCAGATATAAGGTAACCTCCTTGCAGAAATGACGTCACATCCTTGCAGAAATAAGGGAACCTCCTTGCAGAAATGACGTCACATCCTTGCAGAAATAAGGTAACCTCCTTGCAGAAATGACGTCACATCCTTGCAAAAATAAGGTAACCTCCTTGCAGAAATGACGTCACATCCTTGCAGAAATAAGGTAACCTCCTTGCAGAAATGACGTCACATCCTTGCAGAAATAAGGGAACCTCCTTGCAGAAATGACGTCACATCCTTGTAGAAATAAGGTAACCTCCTTGCAGAAATGACGTCACATCCTTGCAGATATAAGGTAACCTCCTTGCAGAAATGACGTCACATCCTTGCAGAAATAAGGGAACCTCCTTGCAGAAATGACGTCACATCCTTGCAGACATAAGGTAGCCTCCTTGCAGAAATGACGTCACATCCTTGCAGAAATAAGGGAACCTCCTTGCAGAAATGACGTCACATCCTTGCAGAAATAAGGTAACCTCCTTGCAGAAATGACGTCACATCCTTGCAAAAATAAGGTAACCTCCTTGCAGAAATGACGTCACATCCTTGCAGAAATAAGGTAACCTCCTTGCAGAAATGACGTCACATCCTTGCAGAAATAAGGTAACCTCCTTGCAGAAATGACGTCACATCCTTGCAAAAATAAGGTAACCTCCTTGCAGAAATGACGTCACATCCGTGCAGATATAAGGTAACCTCCTTGCAGAAATGACGTCACATCCTTGCAGAAATAAGGGAACCTCCTTGCAGAAATGACGTCACATCCTTGTAGAAATAAGGTAACCTCCTTGCAGAAATGACGTCACATCCTTGTAGAAATAAGGTAACCTCCTTGCAGAAATGACGTCACATCCTTGCAGAAATAAGGGAACCTCCTTGCAGAAATGACGTCACATCCTTGCAGACATAAGGTAGCCTCCTTGCAGAAATGACGTCACATCCTTGCAGATATAAAGTAACCTCCTTGCAGAAATGACGTCACATCCTTGCAGATATAAGGTAACCTCCTTGCAGAAATGACGTCACATCCTTGCTGAAATAAGGTAACCTCCTTGCAGAAATGACGTCACATCCTTGCAAAAATAAGGTAACCTCCTTGCAGAAATGACGTCACATCCTTGTAGAAATAAGGTAGCCTCCTTGCAGAAATGACGTCACATCCTTGTAGAAATAAGGTAACCTCCTTGCAGAAATGACGTCACATCCTTGTAGAAATAAGGTAACCTCCTTGCAGAAATGACGTCACATCCTTGCAGAAATAAGGTGACCTCCTTGCAGAAATGACGTCACATCCTTGCAGAAATAAGGTAACCTCCTTGCAGAAATGACGTCACATCCTTGCAGAAATAAGGTAACCTCCTTGCAGAAATGACGTCACATCCTTAGAGAAATAAGGTAACCTCCTTGCAGAAACGACGTCACATCCTTGCAAAAATAAGGTAACTTCCTTGCAGAAACGACGTCACATCCTTGCAAAAATAAGGTGACCTCCTTGCAGAAATGACGTCACATCCTTGCAAAAATAAGGTAACTTCCTTGCAGAAATGACGTCACATCCTTGCAGATATAAGGTAACCTCCTTGCAGAAATGACGTCACATCCTTAGAGAAATAAGGTAACCTCCTTGCAGAAATGACGTCACATCCTTGCAGATATAAGGTAACCTCCTTGCAGAAATGACGTCACATCCTTGCAGAAATAAGGTAACCTCCTTGCAGAAATGACGTCACATCCTTGCAAAAATAAGGTAACCTCCTTGCAGAAATGACGTCACATCCTTAGAGAAATAAGGTAACCTCCTTGCAGAAATGACGTCACATCCTTGCAGATATAAGGTAACCTCCTTGCAGAAACGACGTCACATCCTTGCAAAAATAAGGTAACTTCCTTGCAGAAACGACGTCACATCCTTGCAGACATAAGGTAGCCTCCTTGCAGAAATGACGTCACATCCTTGCAGAAATAAGGGAACCTCCTTGCAGAAATGACGTCACATCCTTGCAGAAATAAGGTAACCTCCTTGCAGAAATGACGTCACATCCTTGCAAAAATAAGGTAACCTCCTTGCAGAAATGACGTCACATCCTTGCAGAAATAAGGTAACCTCCTTGCAGAAATGACGTCACATCCTTGCAGAAATAAGGTAACCTCCTTGCAGAAATGACGTCACATCCTTGCAAAAATAAGGTAACCTCCTTGCAGAAATGACGTCACATCCGTGCAGATATAAGGTAACCTCCTTGCAGAAATGACGTCACATCCTTGCAGAAATAAGGGAACCTCCTTGCAGAAATGACGTCACATCCTTGTAGAAATAAGGTAACCTCCTTGCAGAAATGACGTCACATCCTTGCAAAAATAAGGTAACCTCCTTGCAGAAATGACGTCACATCCGTGCAGATATAAGGTAACCTCCTTGCAGAAATGACGTCACATCCTTGCAGAAATAAGGGAACCTCCTTGCAGAAATGACGTCACATCCTTGCAGATATAAGGTAACCTCCTTGCAGAAATGACGTCACATCCTTGCAGAAATAAGGGAACCTCCTTGCAGAAATGACGTCACATCCTTGCAGACATAAGGTAGCCTCCTTGCAGAAATGACGTCACATCCTTGCAGATATAAAGTAACCTCCTTGCAGAAATGACGTCACATCCTTGCAGATATAAGGTAACCTCCTTGCAGAAATGACGTCACATCCTTGCTGAAATAAGGTAACCTCCTTGCAGAAATGACGTCACATCCTTGCAAAAATAAGGTAACCTCCTTGCAGAAATGACGTCACATCCTTGTAGAAATAAGGTAGCCTCCTTGCAGAAATGACGTCACATCCTTGTAGAAATAAGGTAACCTCCTTGCAGAAATGACGTCACATCCTTGTAGAAATAAGGTAACCTCCTTGCAGAAATGACGTCACATCCTTGCAGAAATAAGGTGACCTCCTTGCAGAAATGACGTCACATCCTTGCAGAAATAAGGTAACCTCCTTGCAGAAATGACGTCACATCCTTGCAGAAATAAGGTAACCTCCTTGCAGAAATGACGTCACATCCTTAGAGAAATAAGGTAACCTCCTTGCAGAAACGACGTCACATCCTTGCAAAAATAAGGTAACTTCCTTGCAGAAACGACGTCACATCCTTGCAAAAATAAGGTGACCTCCTTGCAGAAATGACGTCACATCCTTGCAAAAATAAGGTAACTTCCTTGCAGAAATGACGTCACATCCTTGCAGATATAAGGTAACCTCCTTGCAGAAATGACGTCACATCCTTAGAGAAATAAGGTAACCTCCTTGCAGAAATGACGTCACATCCTTGCAGATATAAGGTAACCTCCTTGCAGAAATGACGTCACATCCTTGCAGAAATAAGGTAACCTCCTTGCAGAAATGACGTCACATCCTTGCAAAAATAAGGTAACCTCCTTGCAGAAATGACGTCACATCCTTAGAGAAATAAGGTAACCTCCTTGCAGAAATGACGTCACATCCTTGCAGATATAAGGTAACCTCCTTGCAGAAACGACGTCACATCCTTGCAAAAATAAGGTAACTTCCTTGCAGAAACGACGTCACATCCTTGCAAAAATAAGGTAACCTCCTTGCAGAAATGACGTCACATCCTTGCAAAAATAAGGTAACTTCCTTGCAGAAACGACGTCACATCCTTGCAAAAATAAGGTAACCTCCTTGCAGAAATGACGTCACATCCTTGCAGATATAAGGTAACCTCCTTGCAGAAATGACGTCACATCCTTGCAAAAATAAGGTAACCTCCTTGCAGAAACGACGTCACATCCTTGCAAAAATAAGGTAACCTCCTTGCAGAAATGACGTCACATCCTTGCAGATATAAGGTAACCTCCTTGCAGAAATGACGTCACATCCTTGCAGAAATAAGGTAACCTCTTTGCAGAAATGACGTCACATCCTTGCAAAAATAAGGTAACCTCCTTGCAGAAATGACGTCACATCATTGCAGAAATAAGGTAACCTCCTTGCAGAAATGACGTCACATCCTTGCAGAAATAAGGTAACCTCCTTGCAGAAACGACGTCACATCCTTGCAGAAATAAGGTAACCTCCTTGCAGAAACGACGTCACATCCTTGCAAAAATAAGGTATCTTCCTTGCAGAAACGACGTCACATCCTTGCAAAAATAAGGTAACCTCCTTGCAGAAATGACGTCACATCCTTGCAAAAATAAGGTAACTTCCTTGCAGAAACGACGTCACATCCTTGCAAAAATAAGGTAACCTCCTTGCAGAAATGACGTCACATCCTTGCAGAAATAAGGTAACCTCCTTGCAGAAATGACGTCACATCCTTGCAAAAATAAGGTAACTTCCTTGCAGAAACGACGTCACATCCTTGCAAAAATAAGGTAACCTCCTTGCAGAAATGACGTCACATCCTTGCAGATATAAGGTAACCTCCTTGCAGAAATGACGTCACATCCTTGCAGAAATAAGGTAACCTCTTTGCAGAAATGACGTCACATCCTTGCAGATATAAGGTAACCTCCTTGCAGAAATGACGTCACATCCTTGCAGAAATAAGGTAACCTCCTTGCAGAAATGACGTCACATCCTTGCAGATATAAGGTAACCTCCTTGCAGAAATGACGTCACATCCTTGCAGAAATAAGGTAACCTCCTTGCAGAAATGACGTCACATCCTTGTAGAGATAAGGTAACCTCCTTGCAGAAATGACGTCACATCCTTGCAGAAATAAGGTAACCTCCTTGCAGAAATGACGTCACATCATTGCAGAAATAAGGTAACCTCCTTGCAGAAATGACGTCACATCCTTGCAGATATAAGGTAACCTCCTTGCAGAAATGACGTCACATCCTTGCAGATATAAGGTAACCTCCTTGCAGAAATGACGTCACATCCTTGCAGAAATAAGGTAACCTCCTTGCAGAAATGACGTCACATCCTTGCAGAAATAAGGTAACCTCCTTGCAGAAATGACGTCACATCCTTGCAGATATAAGGTAACCTCCTTGCAGAAATGACGTCACATCCTTGCAGATATAAGGTAACCTCCTTGCAGAAATGACGTCACATCATTGCAGAAATAAGGTAACCTCCTTGCAGAAATGACGTCACATCCTTGCAGATATAAGGTAACCTCCTTGCAGAAATGACGTCACATCCTTGCAGAAATAAGGTAACCTCCTTGCAGAAATGACGTCACATCCTTGCAGAAATAAGGTAACCTCTTTGCAGAAATGACGTCACATCATTGCAGATATAAGGTAACCTCCTTGCAGAAATGACGTCACATCATTGCAGATATAAGGTAACCTCCTTGCAGAAATGACGTCACATCCTTGCAGAAATAAGGTAACCTCCTTGCAGAAATGACGTCACATCCTTGCAGATATAAGGTAACCTCCTTGCAGAAATGACGTCACATCCTTGCAGAAATAAGGTAACCTCCTTGCAGAAATGACGTCACATCCTTGCAGATATAAGGTAACCTCCTTGCAGAAACGACGTCACATCCTTGCAAAAATAAGGTAACCTCCTTGCAGAAATGACGTCACATCCTTGCAGAAATAAGGTAACCTCCTTGCAGAAATGACGTCACATCCTTGCAGAAATAAGGTAACCTCCTTGCAGAAATGACGTCACATCATTGCAGATATAAGGTAACCTCCTTGCAGAAACGACGTCACATCCTTGCAAAAATAAGGTAACCTCCTTGCAGAAATGACGTCACATCCTTGCAGAAATAAGGTAACCTCCTTGCAGAAATGACGTCAAATCATTGCAGAAATAAGGTAACCTCCTTGCAGAAATGACGTCACATCCTTGCAGATATAAGGTAACCTCCTTGCAGAAATGACGTCACATCCGTGCAGAAATAAGGTAACCTCCTTGCAGAAATGACGTCACATCCTTGCAGAAATAAGGTAACCTCTTTGCAGAAATGACGTCACATCATTGCAGATATAAGGTAACCTCCTTGCAGAAATGACGTCACATCATTGCAGATATAAGGTAACCTCCTTGCAGAAATGACGTCACATCCTTGCAGAAATAAGGTAACCTCCTTGCAGAAATGACGTCACATCCTTGCAGATATAAGGTAACCTCCTTGCAGAAATGACGTCACATCCTTGCAGAAATAAGGTAACCTCCTTGCAGAAATGACGTCACATCCTTGCAGATATAAGGTAACCTCCTTGCAGAAATGACGTCACATCCTTGCAGAAATAAGGTAACCTCCTTGCAGAAATGACGTCACATCCTTGCAGACATAAGGTAACCTCCTTGCAGAAATGACGTCACATCCTTGCAAAAATAAGGTAACCTCCTTGCAGAAATGACGTCACATCCTTGCAGAAATAAGGTAACCTCCTTGCAGAAATGACGTCACATCCTTGCAGAAATAAGGTAACCTCCTTGCAGAAATGACGTCACATCATCGCAGATATAAGGTAACCTCCTTGCAGAAACGACGTCACATCCTTGCAAAAATAAGGTAACCTCCTTGCAGAAACGACGTCACATCCTTGCAAAAATAAGGTAACTTCCTTGCAGAAACGACGTCACATCTTTGCAAAAATAAGGTGACCTCCTTGCAGAAACGACGTCACATCCTTGCAAAAATAAGGTAACTTCCTTGCAGAAACGACGTCACATCATTGCAGAAATAAGGTAACCTCCTTGCAGAAATGACGTCACATCCTTGAAAAGATAAGGTAAACTCCTTGCAGAAATGACGTCACATCCTTGCAGAAATAAGGTAACCTCTTTGCAGAAATGACGTCACATCCTTGCAGAAATAAGGTAACCTCCTTGCAGAAACGACGTCACATCCTTGCAGAAATAAGGTAACCTCCTTGCAGAAATGACGTCACATCCTTGCAGATATAAGGTAACCTCCTTGCAGAAATGACGTCACATCATTGCAGAAATAAGGTAACCTCCTTGCAGAAATGACGTCACATCCTTGAAAAGATAAGGTAAACTCCTTGCAGAAATGACGTCACATCCTTGCAGAAATAAGGTAACCTCTTTGCAGAAATGACGTCACATCATTGCAGAAATAAGGTAACCTCCTTGCAGAAATGACGTCACATCCTTGAAAAGATAAGGTAAACTCCTTGCAGAAATGACGTCACATCCTTGCAGAAATAAGGTAACCTCTTTGCAGAAATGACGTCACATCCTTGCAGAAATAAGGTAACCTCCTTGCAGAAATGACGTCACATCCTTGCAAAAATAAGGTAAACTCCTTGCAGAAATGACGTCACATCCTTGCAGATATAAGGTAACCTCCTTGCAGAAATGACGTCACATCCTTGCAGATATAAGGTAACCTCTTTGCAGAAATGACGTCACATCCTTGCAGATATAAGGTAACCTCCTTGCAGAAATGACATCACATCCTTGCAAAAATAAGGTGACCTCCTTGCAGAAATGACGTCACATCCTTGCAGAAATAAGGTAACCTCCTTGCAGAAATGACGTCACATCCTTGCAAAAATAAGGTAACCTCCTTGCAGAAATGACGTCACATCCTTGCAAAAATAAGGTAACCTCCTTGCAGAAATGACGTCACATCCTTGCAGATATAAGGTAACCTCCTTGCAGAAATGACGTCACATCCTTGCAGATATAAGGTAACCTCTTTGCAGAAATGACGTCACATCCTTGCAGATATAAGGTAACCTCCTTGCAGAAATGACATCACATCCTTGCAAAAATAAGGTGACCTCCTTGCAGAAATGACGTCACATCCTTGCAGAAATAAGGTAACCTCCTTGCAGAAATGACGTCACATCCTTGCAAAAATAAGGTAACCTCCTTGCAGAAATGACGTCACATCCTTGCAGAAATAAGGTAACCTCTTTGCAGAAATGACGTCACATCATTGCAGAAATAAGGTAACCTCTTTGCAGAAATGACGTCACATCCTTGCAAAAATAAGGTAACTTCCTTGCAGAAATGACGTCACATCCTTGAAAAGATAAGGTAAACTCCTTGCAGAAATGACGTCACATCCTTGTAGAAATAAGGTAACCTCTTTGCAGAAATGACGTCACATCCTTGCAGAAATAAGGTAACCTCCTTGCAGAAATGACGTCACATCCTTGAAAAGATAAGGTAAACTCCTTGCAGAAATGACGTCACATCCTTGCAGATATAAGGTAACCTCCTTGCAGAAATGACGTCACATCCTTGCAGATATAAGGTAACCTCTTTGCAGAAATGACGTCACATCCTTGCAGATATAAGGTAACCTCCTTGCAGAAATGACATCACATCCTTGCAAAAATAAGGTGACCTCCTTGCAGAAATGACGTCACATCCTTGCAAAAATAAGGTAACCTCCTTGCAGAAATGACGTCACATCCTTGCAAAAATAAGGTAACCTCCTTGCAGAAATGACGTCACATCCTTGCAGATATAAGGTAACCTCCTTGCAGAAATGACGTCACATCCTTGCAGATATAAGGTAGCCTCCTTGCAGAAATGACGTCACATCCTTGCAGATATAAGGTAACCTCCTTGCAGAAATGACGTCACATCCTTGCAGATATAAGGTAACCTCTTTGCAGAAATGACGTCACATCCTTGCAGATATAAGGTAACCTCCTTGCAGAAATGACGTCACATCATTGCAGAAATAAGGTAACCTCCTTGCAGAAACGACGTCACATCCTTGCAGAAATAAGGTAACCTCCTTGCAGAAATGACGTCACATCCTTGCAGAAATAAGGTAACCTCCTTGCAGAAATGACGTCACATCCTTGCAGAAATAAGGTAACCTCCTTGCAGAAATGACGTCACATCCTTGCAGAAATAAGGTAACCTCCTTGCAGAAATGACGTCACATCCTTGAAAAAATAAGGTAACCTCCTTGCAGAAATGACGTCACATCCTTGCAAAAATAAGGTAACCTCCTTGCAGAAATGACGTCACATCCTTGCAGAAATAAGGTAACCTCCTTGCAGAAATGACGTCACATCCTTGAAAAGATAAGGTAACCTCCTTGCAGAAATGACGTCACATCCTTGCAGATATAAGGTAACCTCCTTGCAGAAATGACGTCACATCCTTGCAGATATAAGGTAACCTCCTTGCAGAAATGACGTCACATCATTGCGGATATAAGGTAACCTCCTTGCAGAAACGACGTCACATCCTTGCAAAAATAAGGTAACTTCCTTGCAGAAATGACGTCACATCCTTGCAGATATAAGGTAACCTCCTTGCAGAAATGACGTCACATCCTTGCAAAAATAAGGTAACCTCCTTGCAGAAATGACGTCACATCCGTGCAAAAATAAGGTAACCTCCTTGCAGAAATGACGTCACATCCTTGCAGAAATAAGGTAACCTCCTTGCAGAAATGACGTCACATCCTTGCAGAAATAAGGTAACCTCCTTGCAGAAATGACGTCACATCCTTGCAAAAATAAGGTAACCTCCTTGCAGAAATGACGTCACATCCGTGCAGATATAAGGTAACCTCCTTGCAGAAATGACGTCACATCCTTGCAGACATAAGGTAACCTCCTTGCAGAAATGACGTCACATCCTTGCAAAAATAAGGTAACCTCCTTGCAGAAATGACGTCACATCCGTGCAGATATAAGGTAACCTCCTTGCAGAAATGACGTCACATCCTTGCAGAAATAAGGTAACCTCCTTGCAGAAATGACGTCACATCCTTGCAAAAATAAGGTAACCTCCTTGCAGAAATGACGTCACATCCGTGCAGATATAAGGTAACCTCCTTGCAGAAATGACGTCACATCCTTGCAGAAATAAGGTAACCTCCTTGCAGAAATGACGTCACATCCTTGCAGATATAAGGTAACCTCCTTGCAGAAATGGCGTCACATCATTGCAGAAATAAGGTAACCTCCTTGCAGAAATGACGTCACATCCTTGCAAAAATAAGGTAACCTCCTTGCAGAAATGACGTCACATCCGTGCAGATATAAGGTAACCTCCTTGCAGAAATGACGTCACATCCTTGCAGAAATAAGGTAACCTCCTTGCAGAAATGACGTCACATCCTTGCAAAAATAAGGTAACCTCCTTGCAGAAATGACGTCACATCCGTGCAGATATAAGGTAACCTCCTTGCAGAAATGACGTCACATCCTTGCAGAAATAAGGTAACCTCCTTGCAGAAATGACGTCACATCCGTGCAGATATAAGGTAACCTCCTTGCAGAAATGACGTCACATCCGTGCAGATATAAGGTAACCTCCTTGCAGAAATGACGTCACATCCTTGCAGAAATAAGGTAACCTCCTTGCAGAAATGACGTCACATCCGTGCAGATATAAGGTAACCTCCTTGCAGAAATGACGTCACATCCTTGCAGAAATAAGGTAACCTCCTTGCAGAAATGACGTCACATCCTTGCAGAAATAAGGTAACCTCCTTGCAGAAATGACGTCACATCCGTGCAGATATAAGGTAACCTCCTTGCAGAAATGGCGTCACATCCTTGCAGAAATAAGGTAACCTCCTTGCAGAAATGACGTCACATCCTTGCAGAAATAAGGTAACCTCCTTGCAGAAATGACGTCACATCCTTGCAGAAATAAGGTAACCTCCTTGCAGAAATGACGTCACATCCGTGCAGATATAAGGTAACCTCCTTGCAGAAATGGCGTCACATCCTTGCAGAAATAAGGTAACCTCCTTGCAGAAATGACGTCACATCCTTGCAAAAATAAGGTAACCTCCTTGCAGAAATGACGTCACATCCGTGCAGATATAAGGTAACCTCCTTGCAGAAATGACGTCACATCCTTGCAGAAATAAGGTAACCTCCTTGCAGAAATGACGTCACATCCTTGCAGAAATAAGGTAACCTCCTTGCAGAAATGACGTCACATCCGTGCAGATATAAGGTAACCTCCTTGCAGAAATGACGTCACATCCTTGCATAAATAAGGTAACCTCCTTGCAGAAATGACGTCACATCCGTGCAGATATAAGGTAACCTCCTTGCAGAAATGGCGTCACATCATTGCAGAAATAAGGTAACCTCCTTGCAGAAATGACGTCACATCCTTGCAGATATAAGGTAACCTCCTTGCAGAAATGACGTCACATCCTTGCAGAAATAAGGTAACCTCCTTGCAGAAATGACGTCACATCCTTGCAGATATAAGGTAACCTCTTGCAGAAATGACGTCACATCCTTGCAGATATAAGGTAACCTCTTTGCAGAAATGACGTCACATCCTTGCAGAAATAAGGTAACCTCCTTGCAGAAATGGCGTCACATCCTTGCAGAAATAAGGTAACCTCCTTGCAGAAATGACGTCACATCCTTGCAGATATAAGGTAACCTCTTGCAGAAATGACGTCACATCCGTGCAGATATAAGGTAACCTCCTTGCAGAAATGACGTCACATCCTTGCAAAAATAAGGTAACCTTCTTGCAGAAATGACGTCACATCCTTGCAGAAATAAGGTAACCTCCTTGCAGAAATGACGTCACATCCTTGCAGATATAAGGTAACCTCTTGCAGAAATGACGTCACATCCTTGCAGAAATAAGGTAACCTCCTTGCAGAAATGGCGTCACATCCTTGCAGAAATAAGGTAACCTCCTTGCAGAAATGACGTCACATCCTTGCAGATATAAGGTAACCTCTTGCAGAAATGACGTCACATCCGTGCACATATAAGGTAACCTCCTTGCAGAAATGGCGTCACATCCTTGCAGAAATAAGGTAACCTCCTTGCAGAAATGACGTCACATCCTTGCAGATATAAGGTAACCTCTTGCAGAAATGACGTCACATCCGTGCAGATATAAGGTAACCTCCTTGCAGAAATGACGTCACATCCTTGCAAAAATAAGGTAACCTCCTTGCAGAAATGACGTCACATCCTTGCAGATATAAGGTAACCTCCTTGCAGAAATGACGTCACATCCTTGCAAAAATAAGGTAACCTCCTTGCAGAAATGACGTCACATCCTTGCAGATATAAGGTAACCTCCTTGCAGAAATGACGTCACATCCTTGCAAAAATAAGGTAACCTCCTTGCAGAAATGACGTCACATCCGTGCAGATATAAGGTAACCTCCTTGCAGAAATGACGTCACATCCTTGCAGAAATAAGGTAACCTCCTTGCAGAAATGAAGTCACATCCTTGCAAAAATAAGGTAACCTCCTTGCAGAAATGACGTCACATCCGTGCAGATATAAGGTAACCTCCTTGCAGAAATGACGTCACATCCTTGCAGAAATAAGGTAACCTCCTTGCAGAAATGACGTCACATCCGTGCAGATATAAGGTAACCTCCTTGCAGAAATGACGTCACATCCTTGAAAAAATAAGGTAACCTCCTTGCAGAAATGACGTCACATCCTTGCAGAAATAAGGTAACCTCCTTGCAGAAATGACGTCACATCCTTGCAGAAATAAGGTAACCTCCTTGCAGAAATGGCGTCACATCCTTGCAGAAATAAGGTAACCTCCTTGCAGAAATGACGTCACATCCTTGCAGAAATAAGGTAACCTCCTTGCAGAAATGACGTCACATCCTTGCAGAAATAAGGTAACCTCCTTGCAGAAATGGCGTCACATCCTTGCAGAAATAAGGTAACCTCCTTGCAGAAATGACGTCACATCCTTGCAGAAATAAGGTAACCTCCTTGCAGAAATGACGTCACATCCTTGCAAAAATAAGGTAACCTCCTTGCAGAAATGACGTCACATCCTTGCAAAAATAAGGTAACCTCCTTGCAGAAATGACGTCACATCCTTGCAGAAATAAGGTAACCTCCTTGCAGAAATGACGTCACATCCTTGCAGATATAAGGTAACCTCTTGCAGAAATGACGTCACATCCTTGCAAAAATAAGGTAACCTCCTTGCAGAAATGACGTCACATCCTTGCAGATATAAGGTAACCTCTTGCAGAAATGACGTCACATCCTTGCAAAAATAAGGTAACCTCCTTGCAGAAATGACGTCACATCCTTGCAGATATAAGGTAACCTCTTGCAGAAATGGCGTCACATCCTTGCAGAAATAAGGTAACCTCCTTGCAGAAATGACGTCACATCCTTGCAGAAATAAGGTAACCTCCTTGCAGAAATGACGTCACATCCTTGCAAAAATAAGGTAACCTCCTTGCAGAAATGACGTCACATCCTTGCAAAAATAAGGTAACCTCCTTGCAGAAATGACGTCACATCCTTGCAAAAATAAGGTAACCTCCTTGCAGAAATGACGTCACATCCTTGCAAAAATAAGGTAACCTCCTTGCAGAAATGACGTCACATCCTTGCAGAAATAAGGTAACCTCCTTGCAGAATTGACGTCACATCCTTGCAGATATAAGGTAACCTCCTTGCAGAAATGACGTCACATCCTTGCAGAAAATAAGGCAACCTCCTTGCAGAAATGACGTCACATCCTTGTAGAAAATAAGGCAACCTCCTTGCAGAAATGACGTCACATCCTTGTAGAAAATAAGGCAACCTCCTTGCAGAAATGACGTCACATCCTTGTAGAAAATAAGGCAACCTCCTTGCAGAAATGACGTCACATCCTTGCAAAAATAAGGTAACCTCCTTGCAGAAATGACGACACATCCTTAGAAAAATAAGGTAACCTCCTTGCAGAAATGACGTCACATCCTTGCAAAAATAAGGCAACCTCCTTGCAGAAATGACGTCACATCCTTGTAGAAATAAGGTAACCTCCTTGCAGAAATGACGTCACATCCTTGCAGAAAATAAGGCAACCTCCTTGCAGAAATGACGTCACATCCTTGCAGAAAATAAGGCAACCTCCTTGCAGAAATGACGTCACATCCTTGCAGAAATAAGGTAACCTCCTTGCAGAAATGACGTCACATCCTTGCAGAAAATAAGGCAACCTCCTTGCAGAAATGACGTCACATCCTTGCAGAAAATAAGGCAACCTCCTTGCAGAAATGACGTCACATCCTTGCAGAAATAAGGTAACCTCCTTGCAGAAATGACGTCACATCCTTGCAGAAAATAAGGCAACCTCCTTGCAGAAATGACGTCACATCCTTGCAGAAATAAGGTAACCTCCTTGCAGAAATGACGTCACATCCTTGCAGAAAATAAGGCAACCTCCTTGCAGAAATGACGTCACATCCTTGCAGAAAATAAGGCAACCTCCTTGCAGAAATGACGTCACATCCTTGCAGAAATAAGGTAACCTCCTTGCAGAAATGACGTCACATCCTTGCAGAAAATAAGGCAACCTCCTTGCAGAAATGACGTCACATCCTTGCAGAAATAAGGTAACCTCCTTGCAGAAATGACGTCACATCCTTGCAGAAAATAAGGTAACCTCCTTGCAGAAATGACGTCACATCCTTGCAGAAATAAGGTAACCTCCTTGCAGAAATGACGTCACATCCTTGTAGAAATAAGGTAACCTCCTTGCAGAAATGACGTCACATCCTTGCAAAAATAAGGTAACCTCCTTGCAGAAATGACGTCACATCCTTGCAAAAATAAGGCAACCTCCTTACAGAAATGACGTCACATCATTGCAGATATAAGGTAACCTCCTTG
>NC_091571.1:12287011-12294511 GCF_042767895.1 Penaeus vannamei | reverse complement strand
AAGTGAGGGGACAGGTGGGCCGAGGGGAGGGGAGGGTGGAAGGGGAGTGAGGGGAGGGGTGGCAGGGGAAGTGAGGGGACAGGTGGGCCGAGGGGAGGGGAGGGTGGAAGGGGGAGTGAGGGGAGGGGGTGGCAGGGAAGTGAGGGGACAGGTGGGCCGAGGGAGGAGGTGTGGGAGGGTGGAAGGGGAGTGAGGGGAGGGGTGGTAGGGGAGTGAGGGGACAGGTGGGCCGAGGGGAGGGGAGGGTGGAAGGGGAGTGACGGGAGGGGTGGTAGGGGAGTGAGGGGACAGGTGGGCCGAGGGGAGGGGAGGGTGGGAAGGGGAGTGGGAGGGGAGGGGTGGCAGGGAAGTGAGGGGACAGGTGGGCCGAGGGGAGGGGAGGGTGGAAGGGGGAGTGAGGGGAGGGGTGGCAGTGGAAGTGAGGGGACAGGTGGGCCGAGGGAGAGGGGAGGGTGGAAGGGGAGTGAGGGAAGGGGTGGTAGGGGAGTGAGGGGACAGGTGGGCCGAGGGGAGGGGAGGGTGGAAGGGGAGTGACGGGAGGGGTGGTAGGGGAGTGAGGGGTGGGGTGGTAAGGGCAGGGACAGGGGATTCGCTAATTCTATGATGGGTGGACTCTCTCTTTCAAAACGACGAAGCTTCCTCTGTTTCCATTTTTTCCCTATTTTTCCTCTATTTCCTTGTCTGTCTCTTTCTCTTTTTTCTATTTTCTTTATGTATCTAGTTTTTTATCTTTATTTCTGTCTTTCGTGTCCTGTTTTTTTTTTTACATCTTTCTCTCTCCTTGTTTTTCTCTATTTCTTGTTCCCTTCTCTCTCTCTCTCTCTCTCTCTCTCTCTCTCTCTCTCTCTCTCTCTCTCTCTCTCTCTCTCTCTCTCTCTCTCTCTCTCTCTCTCTCTCTCTCTCTCTCTCTCTCTCTCTATCTTCCAACCTCTCCTTCTCCCTTCCCCTCTTCCTCTCCATCTCCCCCTCTCTCTCTTTCTCTTTCTTTTTCTCAATTTTCCTAAAGTTATTTTGGTTAGCTTTTTTCTCGACATTTCCTCCCCTCCCTTCTTTGTAATACGTATGGCTTGTCTTTCCCTTTGGTTATTTCATTTTCTTTCTCTAGTTTCTTTATTTCTCCTTTTCTTCTTTCTCTCTCTGTTATACACACACGCACATTCACACACACTCACACACATACATATATGCGGGTAATACTATGGATGCATTTCTCTATCTATCTATCTATTCATCTATCTGTCTATCTATCTACATCTCTCTCTTTATATCTATCTATCTATATATATATGTATATATATATGTATATATATATATATATATATATATATATATATATATATATATATATATATATAAATGTGTGTGTGTGTGTGTGTGTGTGTGTGTGTGTGTGTGTGTGTGTGTGTGTGTGTACACACACACACACACACACACACACACACACACATATATATATATATATATATATATATATATATACATATATATATATACATATATATATATATATATATATATATATATATATATAATACATATATATATATATATACATATATATATAGACAGATATAGATAGATAGATAGATAGATAGATAGAAAGATAGATAGATATAAATATAGATATAAATATAGATACATATGTATCTGTGTAACAACGCGACGCTTCGCCTAGCTGAGAGCCATGAAAAGCTGCTCAGTTACAAAAGAATAAATCAAGATGCTAAACAGAGGAATAGATAAATAAATCAATAACATTAGTAAACAGAAACACACGGGCGATGAGCGGCGCTAATTAGCATTCGATTTGGTTCGCCCTCGCCTCGATCGTCGTATCTCGCGCTATTAGTGCATGTTATGGCATTATTCCTTTTCGCTTCTTTTCCCTTCTCTTTCTTTCTTTTCCTCGTCTCTCTCTCTCTGTCTCCCTTCTCGCTTTCTTTCCCTCGTCTATCTCTCTCTCTCCCTTCTCTCTCTTTCTATCTCGTCTCTCTCTCTCTCCCTTCTCTCTCTTTCTTTTCCTCGTCTCTCTCTCTCTCTCCCTTCTCTCTCTTTCTTTCCCTCGTCTCTCTCTCTCCCTTCTCCCTTTCCTCGTCTCCTTTCTTTCCTTCTCGTCTTCCTGCTCTCTCTGTCTCCCCTTCTCTCTCTTTCTTTCCCTCGTCTCTCGTCTCTCTCTCCCTTCTCTCTCCTTTCTTTCCCTCGTCTCTCTCTCTCTCTCTCTCCCTTCTCTCTCTTTCTTTCCTCCTCGTCTCTCTCGTCTCTCTCTCTCCCTTCTCTCTCTCTTTCTCTTCCCTCGTCTCTCTCTCTGTCTCTCCCTTCTCTCTCTTTCTTTCTCCTCGTCTCCTCTCTCTCTCTCCCTTTCTTCTCTCTCTTTCTTTCCCTCGTCTCTCTCTCTCTCTCCCTTCTCTCTCTTTCTTTCCCTCGTCTCTCTCTCTCTCTCCCTTCTCTCCCTTTCTTTCCCTCGTCTCTCTCTCTCTCTCCCTTCTCTCTCTTTCTTTCCCTCGTCTCTCTCTCTCTCTCCCTTCTCTCTCTTTCTTTCCCTCGTCTCTCTCTCTGTCTCCCTTCTCTCTCTTTCTTTCCCTCGTCTCTCTCTCTCTCTCCCTTTCTTTCCCTCGTCTCTCTCTCTCTCTCCCTTCTCTCTCTTTCTTTCCCTCGTCTCTCTCTCTGTCTCCCTTCTCTCTCTTTCTTTCCCTCGTCTCTCTATCTGTCTCCCTTCTCTTTCTTTCTTTCCCTCGTCTCTCTCTGTCTCCCTTCTCTCAGTTTCTTTCCCTCGTCTCTCTCTTTCTTCCCCCTCTCGCTTTCACCCTCCGGCGGGGTTCGACTCGCCCGCCCCCCCCCCCTCGCCCTCGCAACCCTATTACTGTTCTTGCCTTCCGAAAACTCACCTTTATCTGCCACTCTCTCACTCTTGTTATCTAACCCTTCACCCTCTTGACTCACAGCCTCTCTTTCTTAATCCTCATCGTCCGCGTAGACACTCTTTCCATACTCTCTCCTCGCCCTCGCTTCCTCTCTCCTCATTCGCAGCCTTAGCGTCGAATTTCTTACCTCGATCGACATTCCCATCAGCTAAAACTCACGGCAGGATCTTGCCTTCGCCTCCCCCTCTCCTCTTCCTTCGCTACTTCCTCTTCGTTCTTATTCTGGTTCAGATTTTCCTTTCTTCGTTATCGCTATCTCTTTCATTCTCCTTTTCTTCGATTTTTTCTCGTCATCGTGTTTTCTCTACCTGTTCTCGTCGTCTCGTGATTCACCCATTTCCTCTTTTTTTTCTGTCTCCTCGTTTTCGTCCTCTTATTCCTTCTTGTCTTCCTCTTTCTCGCTCTCCTCCTGTTCTGTCTCTTACTGCTCCTTCTTTCATATTTCATTCTTCACTTTCTCTCTAGTCTGTCCTCCTCTTCCTCCTCTTTTTCCTTCTTTTCGTCTCTGGCACTCCCCGTCCTTCTCGCTTTCCTCTTGCTGCGCCTCCTACTATTTCTTCTTTCTCGCTTCATTCTTATTCCCTTTCGGTCGTCCTCCTCTTCCTCTTCGTCCTCTCAATCCGGATCCTTCTCCTCATCGTGTTTCTCCTCCTCCGTCCTTTCTCTCTCGTCCTCCTGCGTCTCTCTCCTTTCTCTCATCGTCTCCATCGTCCTTCTTTTTCCTCCCTTATCTATCTGAGTTACCCCTTCGTCGTCCTCCAACTCCGTTTCCTCTTCCTCGTGCTGCTACAACTACTGCTTTTATTATTTTTTTCTTCTTCTCCCACCTCCTCCTCCTCCTTCTCCCCCTCCTCGTACTACGACTATGAGTATTACTACTTCTACTATTGCTATTACTACTACTCCTTCTCCTCCTCTTACTCTTCTTCTTCTTCCCCTTCCTCCTCCTCCTCCCCCTACTCCTCTCCTCCTCCTCTTCCTCCTTCCTTCCCCCTCCTTGTCTTCCTCCTCTTCTCCTCCTACTCCTCCTCCTCTCCTCCTCCTCCCCCTACTCTTCTCCTCCTTCTCTTCGTCCTCTCCTCCTTCTCCTCGTCCTCTCCTCCTTCCCTCCTCCTCCTCCTCCTCTCCTCCGCCTCACCCCGTCCATCCACAAGAGCATTTTTCGCTCCTTCGAAATTGGCGAGGTGTCCCTGCCTCTCGGGTGCAGTAAGCGAAGCACAGCTGGCATCTTTACCTTCCCTGTTAATTGCTGTATTCTAATGACCTTTGTATTCTTCCAGCAAAGCGTTCCCCTCCCCTCTGACCCCCCACCCCACCCCCTCCCCATGAAAGAAAAAAAAGTGGGGAGAGGTGGAAAAAAGTGGCACTGGAGCCTTCACACCGGCACCGTGATATGTGGCCCGTGAGGGAGCCTCGACCTCGAGATAACAACACGCGATAATGATGATCTAGCGGTGCTGGAGCCTTCGCTGGAATGATGCAAATAAGAGGGTTTTACAAGCATCACCGTCAGACGCCATTCACACCTCTCCGACTTCTGCTCGGATGGAAACCTCTTCCTCCTGCGTTCTGATTTCGCAGCTGGGATGGCGATATTATTTTGGGATACGTAGATGGCTTGATACACTTTTTTTTTCTCTCTAATGGAAACCTGCGTTTTGGTTCCGCATTCGATAAGGCGATATTTGTTCGGGATGTGTAGTTGGTTTGGTATATTTCGTCCCTATTGGTTAGATATATTTTGCCCCGATTGTCACATCAAGTTTCGAGTACTTATCATGACGCAAATATTTGCTGACTTAAACGAACATCAGGAGGCGCATCTTTTGATATTTTCTCTCTCCACGGGTCGTCCGCTGCAGAGGAATGTGCCGACAAACAGAATTCTAAATTATTTATCTTTTTACTTTTTAAAAAGAATTCCGGAGACCTTATGAATTATGGAAGGGCTGCTTCCAAGTGCCATTAGCCAAAAAAAAAAAAAAAAAAAAAAAATCGATCCAGTAAGTATTTTCTCGTTCGTTTATCATAAGCATTGCCTCGTTGCTACAACATTACCTTTAGAGAAACAGAAAAAAATATATAAAAAAGAGGAAAATATCTATTAGAAAGGAGAACGAAGAGCCTCAGAAGGTGGTTTTCTCAAAATTTCTGCAGAAGGAGTTTCGGAAGCTTCTAGAACAGTCGTTGAAACAAATTAGCGCCGCTCCTCCTTCGCAACCTTTCATTTGTTTAAATCTAGTTGCATTTTCTGGTTCTAACGTGGGGCGGGGGGGGGGTGCAAGGAAGAAGGCGTAAGAGGCATGAAATTCCCGAAGAGTGATAATTCTGGATGATAATTCACTCCTTGTCTCTCTCTCTCTCTCTCTCTCTCTCTCTCTCTCTCTCTCTCTCTCTCTCTCTCTCTCTCTCTCTCTCTCTCTCTCTCTCTCTCTCCCTCTGTCTTTCTTTCACTCTCTGTCTCCCTCTCTCTCTCACCCCCCACCTCTCTCTGTCTCTCTCTTTGCTCTCACTTTTCTCTCTCTCTCTCTCTCTCTCTCTCTCTCTCTCTCTCATTCTCTCTCTCTCTCTCTCTCTCTCTCTTCTCTTTCTCTCCCTCTGTCTTTCTTCCCACTTTTTCTCTCATCCTCATCCCCCCCCCCTCTCTCTCTCTTTCTCCTTCTCTCTCTCTCTCTCTCTTTCTCTCTCTCTCTCTCTCCCTCTCTCTCTCTCTCTCTCTCCCTCTCTCTCTCTCTCTCTCTCTCTCCTTTTCGTTACGATGAAAACCTCAACATGAAAGACATCCCCAATAATGGCTTATTCTCCTTCGACGCTTGGTTCGCCTCTTGGTTTCACTCCTCGAAGACGCTGTTGCCATGGCGACGAATCCGGGTGCGTCGCGTAAGGGCTCCGCGTAAATATTTACTTTTTGCCCTTTTGTACTGCACTGAATTCATGTCTTGGTATTCGTATGAAAATTTCCCCTGGATAGGTGAGTTATAACATTAACCACACATATTGAAGCTTTCATACTTTCATACTTTGTAATAACAACCTTTAGAAGGGGAAAAAATGTTTAAGAACGTACGAAACATGTCTGCTCTCTGTGGGGCTTTTGTATTGCAGGGAAATTTTACTGACAAAGACTTCTTGAATTTTCAATGCGATATGAAAATCAATGAAAGGAAATTGTGCACTACATCAGGAATATCAAACAGCAGTGTAGCGACAGGTGTTCAAAGGATATAACAACTGCCATTCCTTTATCACAGAGGGAATTTATCTTTTTTTTTTCACCCGAACCCGAAAAAAGAGGATTTTAGACACGTGACAAAGAAAGCCTCCCTTTCTGGTCGCAGAATTCCGTGACCAAAGCATTGATAAAACGCGTCCCGGAGCGACAAAGACAGCGCGCAGATAACAATAGATCGTGTGAAGACCTAATCTCGACTGCGGCCTTGGCTACATTCGCACATCTCCTTTTCACAATGGCGGGAGGAATGGGCCGAGGGACGCGAGGGTTTTATGGAGGACTCGCAGACAGCCGGCGGACGCGCGAGGAGGGGGCGCCGCCTGTCATTCACGCCGCGCCTGGCACTCCTCTCCCAGGGGGCGCTGGCGGAGGGGGCGTGGGTCGGGGTACGTAGGGGGCGCTGGCGGAGGGGCCGTGGGTCGGGGTACGTAGGGGGCGCTGGCGGAGGGGGCGTGGGTGGGGGTACGTAGGGGGCGCTGGCGGAGGGGCCGTGGGTCGGGGTACGTAGGGCCCCTGCATTTGCATGTGGACAGATGTATGAATATGCATATCTGTATGAATATACATATGCATCTGTACATATGTATTATATATGTACGCATATGGTTACAATCTACATTCATATGCATTTGTACCCACACACATATGCATACATAAACATACATACATATATGAATATATATATATATATATATATATATATATATATATATATATATATATATATATATATATATATATATGTATATATATAAATGTGTATATATATATATATATATATATATATATATATATATATATATATATATATATATATATATATAGAGAGAGAGAGAGAGAGAGAGAGAGAGAGAGAGAGAGAGAGAGAGAGAAGGAGAGAGAGAGAGAGAGATTAGATATAGATATAGATATAGATATAGATATGTATGTATATACATATATATGTGTGTGCGCGCGTGTGTGTGTGTAGATATGTATAATTACATACCTACATACATATCTATATCTATATCTATATCTATATCAATTTACATATAGATAGATAGATGAATAGATATATGTCTATTTACATATATATACATGCAAACATGTGTGTGTGTGTGTGTGTGTGTGTGTGTGTGTGTGTGTGTGTGTGTGTGTGTGTGTGTGTGTGTGTGTGTGTGTGTGTGTGTACATACATAATCGTATAGATTTTGTGCAGTGCGCTTATACAAACACACCTACACACGCTCACGCTTCCCTCTATCTATTCCGACATACACCCTGCATACACTCTCCCGTTGCGAGCGCAGCAGAAGAAAAACAAACGGGTGTGTTTACTCCCCGAATGGCGTCATTTCAGGCAGC
>NC_091571.1:12254511-12259511 GCF_042767895.1 Penaeus vannamei | reverse complement strand
CCGAATATTGTTCTAGAAGTTAATGACGTCACCAAATATTGTTCTAAAAGCTAAACACCACTGAATATGGCTCTGGAAATTAGTGTCGTCACCGAATATGGTTCTAGAAGCTAAACATAACTGAATACGGTTCTGGAAGTTATTGAAGTCCCAGAATATTCTTCTAGAAGCTGAATATAATATATAGAATAGAAGATCACTGAATCACTGAATACGGCTCTGGAAGTTAGTGTCGTCACCGAATATTGTTCTGGAAGTTAATGACGTCACCGAATATTGTCCTAGAAGTTTATGACGTCACCAAATATTGTTGTAGAAGCTAAACACCACTGAATACGGCTCCGGAAGTTAGTGTCGTCACCGAATACTGTTCTAGAAGCTAAACATAACTGAATACAGCTCTAGAAGTTCTGGAAGTTAATGACGTCACCAAATATTGTTCTAGAAGTTTATGACGTCACCAAATATTCTTCCAGAAGCTAAACACCACTGAATACGGCTCTGGAAGTTAGTGTCGTCACCGAATATGGTTCCAGGGATTACCGACGGCGCTGAAAATGGTTCCCGGTTCCTGAATGGCTCCCCCTCTTTATCCCAGGGTGTCCGGCGGCGGTGGCTGGTCCATTAGTTCGCCTCTGACCTGTTATAGTGTGTGTTTCTCCGCTAATTGCACCCTTACGAGCCTCGGATGTGCTACCTTCCGTCCGTGGGTTAGAAAGGCTGCTGGGTTGCTCGGCGTAAGGAGGTTGTCCAAAGGGAAAAGGCTTGGGAGTAAGAGAAAGGAAAAGAAAAAATAAAGAAAAAGAAAAGAAAAATAAAGTAAAAGAATGGAAAAAAATAAAGAAAAGGAAAAGAGAAAAAGAAAAAAAATAAAGAAACAAGAAAGAGAAAAAAAACAAAGAAAAGAAAAAAGAAAAAAAGAAAAAAGAAAAGAAAGATAAAGAAAAAGAGAGAAAGGAAAATAAAAATAAAAAATAAAGAAAAAGAAAAAAAGAAAAGAAAGAAAAGGAAAAAAAGGAAAAGAAAAGATAAAGAAAAAGAATAAAAAAGAAAATAAAAAATAAAGAAAAAGAAAAAGGAAAAAGAAAAAATAAAGTAAAAGAAAAAAATAAAGAAAAATAAAAAAAATAAAAAAATAAATAAAATTATAAAAAGGACAGGGGGGATGGAAGGAGGAGGAAGTAAAATAAAACGTTGATTAATGAATACTTTTTCTTGGAACATTTTGAGCATCATTTGCCATTTATGAGTTAAGGCGAAAAGGAAGATGGAGGAAAATTAAATGAGGAAGGTATGAAGAGTGAAGGAAAGGGAAGACAGAAGGATAATAAGATGGAAAAGAATAAGAAAGACGAAGGAAAAACGACTCCGAGAAAAGATATTAGGAGAGAAGAAGGAAGGAAAAAAAGGAAGAATGTGGATATAAAAAAGAAAAAAGAATGAAAAAAATGAATAACAGGAAAATAAAGAAAGAAAAAGAGAAAGGAAGAACAGCAATATAAAACAGGAAAATAGTAAAGATAAACAGAAGATGAAAATGAAAAAGAAGAAAGAAGCAATATAATAAAAAAATAGGAAGATTAAAAACAAGAACAGGAATATATTGTTCGGGAAAGAAAGAAGAAAAAAAAATCAAATGAACAGGAAAACAAAAAAGAAGGAAAGAAAAAATGGAAAGGGGAAAAAACAGGGAGATAGAAAAAAAACAAGTACGAACAAAGGAATACATGGGACTCGGGTCGGGTCGGAGGCCCCGAAGACGCCGGCCGAGTAGACCCGCTCGGAGTCGCCGGAGCGTGGAAGTCACAAAGGCGTAGACAGCTGCACGAGACGCGGGGGAGAAGCCGACAATTCCTCGCGTGAATTGGGATTCCTTCGCTGTCAGCCGGGGTCTCGGACCTGGTCACGGGCCGCTGGTGACGCCGCCGGCCCTCACTGTAACGTAATAAACGTCTGTGAACCTGGCGGCGCCCCCCGTGGTGGACCCTGAGGGGGCGGCGGAGGGTGGGAGAAGGCCGGCGGCGGAGGGTGGGAGAAATCCGGCGGCGGAGGGTGGGAGAAGGCCGGCGGCGGAGGGTGGGAGAAGGCCGGCGGCGGAGGGTGGGAGAAGGCCGGCGGCGGAGGGTGGGAGAAGGCCGGCGGCGGAGGGTGGGAGAAGCCGGCGGCGGAGGGTGGGAGAAGGCCGGCGGCGGAGGGTGGGAGAAGGCCGGCGGCGGAGGGTGGGAGAAGGCCGGCGGCGGAGGGTGGGAGAAGGCCGGCGGCGGAGGGTGGGAGAAGGGCCGGCGGCGGAGGGTGGGAGAAGCCGGCGGCGGAGGGTGGGAGAGGCTGGCAGCGGAGGGTGGGAGAAGCCGGCGGCGGAGGTGGGAGAAGGCCGGCGGCGGAGGGTGGGAGAAGCCGGCGGCGGAGGGTGGGGAGAAGGCCGGCGGCGGAGGGTGGGAGAAGGCCGGCGGCGGAGGGTGGGAGAAGGCCGGCGGCGGAGGGTGGGAGAAGGCTGGCAGCGGAGGGTGGGAGAAGCCGGCGGCGGAGGGGTGGGAGAAGGCCGGCGGCGGAGGGTGGGAGAAGCCGGCGGCGGAGGGTGGGAGAAGGCTGGCAGCGGAGGGTGGGAGAAGGCCGGCGGCGGAGGGTGGAGAAGGCTGGCAGCGGAGGGTGGGAGAAGGCCGGCGGCGGAGGGTGGGAGAAGGCTGGCAGCGGAGGGTGGGAGAAGGCCGGCGGCGGAGGGTGGGAGAAGGCCGGCGGCGGAGGGTGGAGAAGCCGGCGGCGGAGGGTGGAGAAGAGCTGGCAGCGGAGGGTGGGAGAAGGCCGGCGGCGGAGGGTGGGAGAAGGCCGGCGGCGGAGGGTGGGAGAAGCCGGCGAGGGAGGGTGGGAGAAGGCTGGCAGCGGAGGGTGGGAGAAGGCCGGCGGCGGAGGGTGGGAGAAGGCTGGCAGCGGAGGGTGGGAGAAGCCGGCGGCGGAGGGTGGGAGAAGGCTGGCAGCGGAGGGTGGGAGAAGCCGGCGGCGGAGGGTGGGAGAAGGCCGGCGGCGGAGGGTGGGAGAAGCCGGCGGCGGAGGGCGGGAGAAGCCCGGCGGCGGAGTGTGGGAGAAGCCGGCGGCGGAGGGTGGGAGAAGGCCGGCGGCGGAGGGTGGGAGAAGGCTGCCAGCGGAGGGTGGGAGAAGCCGGCGGCGGAGGGTGGGAGAAGGCCGGCGGCGGAGGGTGGGAGAAGCCGGCGGCGGAGGGTGGGGAGAAGGCCGGCGGCGGAGGGTGGGAGAAGCCGGCGGCGGAGGGTGGGAGAAGGCCGGCGGCGGAGGGTGGGAGAAGCCGGCGGCGGAGGGTGGGAGAAGGCTGGCAGCGGAGGGGTGGGAGAAGGCCGGCGGCGGAGGGTGGAGAAGGCTGGCAGCGGAGGGTGGGAGAAGGCCGGCGGCGGAGGGTGGGAGAAGCCGGCGGCGGAGGGTGGGAGAAGGCTGGCAGCGGAGGGTGGGAGAAGGCCGGCGGCGGAGGGTGGGAGAAGGCTGGCAGCGGAGGGTGGGAGAAGGCCGGCGGCGGAGGGGGGGAGGAGGCCGGCGGCGGAGGGTGGGAGAAGGCTGGCAGCGGAGGGTGGGAGAAGGCCGGCGGCGGAGGGTGGGAGAAGGCCGGCGGCGGAGGGTGGGAGAAGCCGGCGGCGGAGGGTGGGAGAAGGCTGGCAGCGGAGGGTGGGAGAAGGCCGGGGGCGGAGGGTGGGAGAAGGCCGGCGGCGGAGGGTGGGAGAAGCCGGCGGCGGAGGGTGGGAGAAGGCCGGCGGCGGAGGGTGGGAGAAGGCCGGCGGCGGAGGGTGGGAGAAGCCGGCGGCGGAGGGTGGGAGAAGGCCGGCGGCGGAGGGTGGGAGAAGGCCGGCGGCGGAGGGTGGGAGAAGGCTGGCAGCGGAGGGTGGGAGAAGGCCGGCGGCGGAGGGTGGGAGAAGGCCGGCGGCGTCCCGAGGTGGCAGTCCCTCCTGGTCTATTTCCTGAGACCTCGCTAATCCCACGCTTACGGCCGCTGCTGGAAATGAGCCGCGGAGAACGGGCGTCGCGCCTACGGAGGAGGTCCCGTTCCCGGCGATGGCAGCGGGCATTGCCGGCGCGCTGAGAGGGTTGTTGGTTCTGCTTATTAGCCGTCATATAAACATCTGTATTCCGGACGAGCACCTGCACGGACGCGCTCCTCGGATTTATCTCCGGAGAGGCCAAAGTTGGCAACCTATAAACCAACTGGAACGCCGGAAAACTTGCGGCTGTCGGCGGTCGTCTGGAACGCTGAGGTTGGCGGCCCTGAATAACAATACGGAAAGTTCGGAAATGGAAGGACTTCGCGTATGAGAAGGCGGGAGGAGGCGGCCGGCCATTTCGGGCGCGACGCCCATAATGCGACGCCCAGCCCCCTCCCCCGTCCGGCGAAGGTACACCCGAAAGGGCATTCGTATATGATTCGCATGAAATTCGCACGAGATTCGTATGAGGTTCGCAGGAAACTTGCTTGCGATTCGCAACAATTTTGCGTGAAATTCATATGATATTCGTTTGAAATTCGTGTGCAATTCGCACACAATTCACATAAGATCGATTCGAATTTTCACGAGATTTGCACGAAATTCGCATGAGGTGACAAGTCCTTCTGTCATGGATCGAGGCTGTTGACCCGTCTCTCTGGCTGCCGTAAAGCATGAGTTCAGGTCATGACATGCAGCGCCAGATCAAATTTATGTCGCTAAGCTTGACAGGAAAAGTTGCTGTAAATGGCAGCTACGATAAAAATATAATCTCTCCAGTGCTTATGCAAAGCGCGTGTTCTTGAACATTATGATACATCGTTAATTAGATTACTGAGCTAACATATACCCGCGAAATGAGAAAGGTAAAATATTGTGATAAAAATTTAAGTCGAAATACACACACCAGGTTTCTCCTCCGAGACCTTTCTCTCTCTCTCTCTCTCTCTCTCTCTCTCTCTCTCTCTCTCTCTCTCTCTCTCTCTCTCTCTCTCTCTCTCTCTCTCTCTCTCTCTCTCTCTC
>NC_091571.1:12229511-12237011 GCF_042767895.1 Penaeus vannamei | reverse complement strand
CTCCCTCGCTTCATTAGCCATGCTAACGAGCTAACTTCCTCCATCCTACTCACTGATTTGCTCCATTAGCCATGCCCATTAGCTCGTTCCATTACCCATACCCGTTGCCTTGCTTCATCTGGCTTGCTCACCGGCTAGCTGCGTCTGGCTTGCTCCATCCGGCTTGCTCACAGACTTGTTTTATATGCAAGTCCGGGGTGGGCGTCGGGCGTGGCTCACTAGCTGATCGGAATTCACGAGCCGAGGTTGCTTGACTGGACTAGTTCGGCGGAGTTGGAAGGAGAGGGGAGAGGGGAGAGAGGGAGGAAAAGGAGAGGGGAAGAGAGGGAGGAAAAAGGAAAAGGAGAGGGGAAGAGAGGGAGGAAAAGGAGAGGGGAAGAGAGGGAGGAAAAGGAGAGGGGAGAGAGGGAGGAAAACGAGAGGGGAAGAGAGGGAGGAAGAAGGAAAGGGAGAGGTGAAGAGGGAGGAAGAAAGAAAATGAGAGGGGAGAGAGGGAGGAAAAAGCGAGGGGAAGAAAGGGAGGAAAAAGAGAGGTTGAGGAGAGGGAGGAAGAAGGAAAGGGAGAGGTGAAGAGGGAGGAAGAAGGAAAATGAAAGGGGAGAGAGGGAGGAAAATGAGAAGGGAGAAAGGGAGGAAAAAGAGAGGGGGAGGAGAGGGAGGAAGAAGGAAAGGGAGAGGTGAAGAGGGAGGAAGAAAGAAAATGAGAGGGGAGAGAGGGAGGAAAAAGCGAGGGGAAGAAAGGGAGGAAGAAGGAAAGGGAGAGGTGAAGAGGGAGGAAGAAGGAAAATGAGAGGGGAGAGAGGGAGGAAAAAGCGAGGGGAAGAGAGGGAGGAAAATGAGAGGGGAGAGAGGGAGGAAAAAGAGAGGGGGCAGAGGGAGGAAGAAGGAAAGGGAGAAGTGAAGAGAGGGAGAGAGAAGGAGGAAAATGAGAGGGGACAGAGGGAGGAAAAGGAAAGGGGAAGAGAGGGAGGAAAATGAGAGGGGAAGAGAAGGGAGAGGGGACAGAGGAAGGAAGAAGGAAAAGGGGAAGTGAAGAGAGAGTGAGAGGGGGGAAGTGAGGAAGAAAGGGAAGTTGGGAGGTGAGGGGGAGAATGAGAGGTGAAGAGAGGGTGAGAGAGGGAGGAAAAGGAGAGAAGGAGAGGGGAAGCGAGGAAGAAAGGGGAGAGGAAGGAATAGGAGAGGTGAAGTGAGGGTAAGAGAGAGGCAGGAAAAGGAGAGGAGAAGAGAGAGGAGAGGGGAGAGAGGGAGGAAAAGGAGAGGGGAGAGGTGGGAGACGGAGAGGGGGAAGAGGAAGGAAAAGGAGGGAAAGAGAGGGGAAGAATGGATAGAGGGGGGAGGGAGGAAAGGGAGAAAATGAGAGGGGAAAGGGGGAAGAGAGAGGAAAAGGAGAGAAGGAGATGTGAAGAGAGGGTGAGAGAGGGAGGAAACGGGCAGGGGAAGATAGGGGAGAGGGAAAAATGGAGTAAAAGGAGAATAGGCAAGGGGAAGAGAAGGTAGAGGGGAAGAGGAAGGAAAATGAGAAAATGAAAGGGGAAGAGAGGGGAGAGGGGAGAGTTGGGGAAAGGGAGGTGGGGAGAGAAGGAGAAATTTATTCGTGAGGAAGAAGGGGAAGGAGGGGTCATTCAAGAGGAAGGGAAAGGGAGAGGAATTCAGGGGGAGACTCATTCAGAGAGGGGAAAGGAGGGGTCATTCGAGGAAAAGAAGAATTCAGGGGTAAAGAGGAGGGTCAATCTCAGAGAGTGGGGAAGCTGGACGAAGGAGGAGAGAGAAGAGAGAAAGAGAGAAAGAGAGAGAAGAGAAGAAGAAGAAGGTAGATGGAGGAATCGGGGAATCATTCGTACAGAGGGGAAATATAAAGGGGGTGGGGGCTGATTCCTTCCTGGAGGAGGAGGTGTGGCGCGTAAGGACAAGTCCGATGATGACGGAGGTGGAGGAGAAGGGGAAAGAATGGCGAGATATGGCTATGGAAAGGGGGGAGGGCGAGGAAATGGGGTGGGGAGTGGCGGGCTTAGAGTGGAGTGTGGTTGAGGTGGAGGTGGGGAGTGGCGGGCTCAGAGTGGAGTGTGGTTGAGGTGGAGGTGGGGAGTGGCGGGCTTAGAGTGGAGTGTGGTGAAGGTGGAGGTGCGTGTGTGTGTGGGGTGGGGAGTGATATGAAAAGAAATGGGTGGTTGTGGAGGCAGGGTTGTGGAGAATTTAGGACCTTGTAGAAAAATTTGGGAAATAGCAATTCGATTTATGGGAAAATATGAAGCTCTATAATAACCCGGTGTGTTTGATACTCTCAAAATCATGATACAAAAAGCCAATACATCTTTAGGAAAACGAAGCCCTTCCTGGAGGAGAGGCCGAGGTAAGGAGACATCCTCACAAGCCACGAGGAGAAGGTCTGATTGATTCTCTGGCCAACCTGACCCGGCTTAGGTCGCGACCGAGGAAGGGAAAGTCTTCGCAATGTGAAAGCTGAACTCGAACCACATAACTTCCGTCAGTATCAGAATTCAGGTCACAAGTAGGGTGTAGTATGCCTTGGAGAAATTCCAGTGTGGCTTTAAGCATGACTCCTTATACATACGCTTGGAGATATTCAGGTATGGATTCAAGCTGGCCTTTCAGTGCGTGCTGTAAGTAGAGGGTCGCGGGAGGATGACAGTGGGCGCGTAGAGGAGGGGGAGGGGGTGGATGGGGGGGGTTAGGAGACAGAGGTTTGGAGGGGGAGAACGTGGGGTTATAAGGAGGAGGAGAGGAGAGGGAGAAGGAGAGGTGTGGAGGAGGAGAAGAGAAAATGGAGGAGAGGTGTGAAGTGGGAGAAGAGGAAAAGAAGTAGAGGTGTGGCGGGGCAGAAGAAGAAAGGGAGAAATAGAGCTATGAAGGGAGAGAAGAAAAGATGATGAGAAGAGGTGTGGCGGGGAAGATGAAGAAAAGGAGAAGTAGAGTTCTGAAGGGAGAGAGAAAAAAAGAAGGAGAAGTGTGAAGGAGAGGAAGTGGAAGTACAAGAGAGGAAGGGAAACACGAGAGAGGAGGTATGGTGAAAAAAAGAGAGTAGCGCGAAGACGGGGAAATAAAACTGCAAAACGAGACATAGGTGAAAATCTAAAGGAAGTCATTAGAGACGAAGATGAACCAGCAGAGTTTAAACAAAAATGAAATAAAACACACCAGAGGGCGCGTCCAACCAAAGAAGAAGGGAAACGTAACAAAGCAGAAGACACGAGGAACAAACCCAGACGAAGGAGGGAGTAAAAGGTATCAAGAAGAACGGAATGAGAAACGGATATTCATGAGGATGTCTCGCTCAGCTCAGACGTCAGCAGAGTCGAGACAGCAATTCTTCAAGGCAAGAACGCCAGACGAGCTGCGAGAAAGAGAAATTAAAGGTGGCAACGAGTAGCTCCTTAAAGGGAGAGAAAGAGCGACGGGGATGAACTGCGCGAAGGTCGACGGAAAGAATGGGGAGGGAAGGGAAGAAGAGAGGAGGGAAGGGAGGGAGAGGGAATAGAAAGGAGGGAGAAAGGAGGGGGAGGAGGAGGGAAGGGAAGAAGAGAGGAGGGAAAGGAGGGGGAGGGAATAGAAAGGAAGGAGAAAGGAGGGGGGGATCAAAAGGAAGAGAAGGGAAAGGCGAAGAAAGGAGGAAGAGATAAGTGAAAGGAGAAGAGAGGAGGAAGAAGGGAGGGAAAGGAGGAGAGGGAATAGAAAGGAGGAAGAGAGAAAGGAAAGGAGGGAAGGGAAAAAAAAGGAAGAGAAGAGAAGGGAAAGGAGGAAAAGGGAAAAAAAGACAAGAGAAGAATTGAGAGAAAGAAAATAGAAGAAAAAAAAGGATCGAAGAAAAAAGAGAGCCGAAGGTAAGTGAAAAAGAGGAAAATAAACAGAAAAGAAGAAGGAAAGAGAAGAGAGAAAGAAAAAGAAAAAAAATACATTGCGACACTTCACCTTCTCACAAGCACTTCTGCGAAATGGCTGCTGTAAATTTTTCAGTTACGTCAAATAGTAATCATCTTGAAAATTTCGTCGGCGTTTAGAGATCAGATTGCCTAACTGAATTCCTAAATTTGTGATACGACAGATATGCAAATGATTTGTTTATTCATTTCATTTATTCATTTACCCGTTCATGTTTTATTTCAGCTTCGTTCAATGATTTTGATTTTGTTTTATTTTGGAGTTATGATGATTTTCGCTTTAACGAATATGAATGTCGTCAGATATACGTTATTAGTATCGATTGATAAATGTGTTAAATAATAATTGTGTATCATTAACAGAACGACATGATCATTTTCGCAACAATCACATCGCAATACTCGAAAGCAATCTAATATTTCACAAGATAAAACCAAATTGAATCAAAATAGGCAAGACTGCGACATCAAGTTGATTAGAAAAACCCAGTCCCCCCCTTCCCCCCTCCCCCCTCCCTCCTTCCCCACCTCCCCCCGCCGCCGCACCGCACCCTCGGAAAAAAATAAATAAAAAAAAATTAAAAAGGAAAAAAAAACTTAAAAGCCATTTCGTGTCGTCCAAGCAAAGGGAACGAAGCAAGAGCCAAGGAACAAGGCAAGAAGGAAGGACACAATGAGCTCAATATATGGAACACGCCTGGGAGACGCCTTCGGAGGATTCCATAAACAGTGGCAAAGGTCTGCTCTTGTGGTCGAGATAGAGCAATCAGGGTCGAGAATTTCACACAAATAGGTTCTGCTTTAAGGAAGAGCGAGCAAGCAGTGGATATCCAAGACAGAAAAAAGGAAAAAAAAAAAAACAGGAAAAAATCGTTCTTCATCTCTTATCGGTTGATTGTTCTTGCTGTTTCCGCGCAATAACAATATTTAAAAAATGATTCATGAGAAGGCGGTTTTCGTTTCAATCGTTGGTAAAGAATTTAGCTCTAGTTTCTTCGGCAAGAAAGCGCTTATTGGCTTTGAAGTCTTATTGAAGACACGAACACCTAACCAGTATATCTATTTTGTAGAGAAATAGAAATAAATAAAATTATATAGTTTACACTCTTCTCTTAGGATTTTAGATTATAGATCATTACAATATCGTTCATGAGTATTAACTAAAATTGCATTGAATATCATGCAATACTTTGGGATAATTCAAAATAATGATAATGATGATAACAAAGCAACACAGCGTGGTGAATGAGAATATATATAGAAGACCTTCATTCAAAAGAGATTTTTTCCCATTGAATTAGAGCGTTATTCGTAGATAAGAACCTATAAGAACCCACCCAATAACAAGACAAAAACACAGAATAGGAATAAAAACACACATAAATAACTCAAAACTACAGAAAACGGATTATATCCCACACTAAATCACCCATAAAAAAGATTTGCACAGACCGAAAAGAAAAGAAAAATATCTGACCACCTCCGCTACGTCAGAGAGGAGTTTGCAACAATACGTCAGGGACTTACGTGCTTCTTCCGTCAACTGGGACTCTCGGTGGTGTTCTTGGTGAACTTGGAAATAAGAACAAAGTTTGTTCCCGGGAGGACGGTGAACGATGTGATTATGATCTAATTATTCACCGAGGCAAGGCAAAAATTTGTTTGCTTGAGGAACATTCAAATTTTTTCTTGCATTTTGATTTGATGGTCGATGTATTTTGGAAAGAGGAGAGGAGCATGTAGAAGAGGAGAGAGAGAGAATGAGAGAGAGAGAGAGAGAGAGAGAGAGAGAGAGAGAGAGAGAGAGAGGAGAGAGAGAGAGAGAGAGAGAGAGAGAGAGAGAGAAAGTATGAGAAAGAGAAAGAGAGAGAGAGGGGGGGGGAGGGAGGGGGGAGGAGAGAGAGGGGGGGGTGTAGGGGGAGGAAGAGGAGAGAGAAAGAGAGATAGAGAGACAGATGTATAGATAGATAGGCAGAGAGAGAGGTGAGAGACAGAGGGAGTAAGAGAAAGAGAGAGAGAGAGAGAGATAGGGGTGGGGAGGAGAGAGAGAGAGAGATAGAGAGACAGATTGACAGACAGATGTATAGATAGATAGACAGAGAGAGAGGGGAGACAGAAGGAGTAAGAGAGAGAGAGATAGAAAGAAAGAATGAAAGAGAGAGAGAGAAGAGAGAGAGAGAGAGAGAGAGAGAAAGAAAGAATGAAAGAGAGAGAGAAAGAAAGAATGAAAGAGAGAGAGAGAGAAAGAAAGAGAAAGAGAGAAAGAGAGTAAGAGAGAAGGAAATAAAAAGCAACTTACTTTCTTCCTGTACCTGTGTGCTTTTCCCCCCTCGCACACACGTTACTGCTCTTGTAAATTTTTGTTCCTCACAGAGAGATGAAATAAACACGGGGGTTACATGAAGAGTACATTAAAGAGGAAACAAAATAAAGTATTTTACGACCGCCTTGGGTATACCTTGCTGGCTATTAGCTGAGGTGTGGAGAAGGAGGGGGCGGGGCAGACGGGGGGCGCGGAAGGGGAGGGGGTCTAAATGAGGAGGAAGGGGGGAGTGTAGAGAGGGGTTGAGGTGAGAATGAGGGGAGTGGGAGGGAGGGTGGAGATGAGGGCGAGGCATGTGAGGGAATGATGGGGGAGAGGAAGAGGGTGTTGGAATATCGGAGAGGAGTGGAAAGAAGTGGGAGATGTTTCTTTCTTTCTCTCTCTCTCTCTCTCTTTCTCTTTCTGTCTGTCTCATTCTCTCTCTCTCTCTCTCTCTCTCTCTCTCTCTCTCTCTCTCTCTCTCTCTCTCTCTCTCTCTCTCTCTCTCTCTCTCTCTCTCTCTTTCTCTCTTCTTTCTCCCTCTCTCTCTCTCTCTCTCTCTCTCTCTCTCTCTCTCTCTTTCTCTCTCTCACTCTCCTCTCTCTCTCTCTCTCTCTCTCTCTCTCTCTCTCTCTCTCTCTCTCTCTCTCTCTCCCTCCCTCCCTCCCTCTCTCTCTGTCTCTCTATTTCTCTCTTTCTGCCTGCCTTATTCTCTCTCTCTCTCTCTCTCTCTCTCTCTCTCTCTCTCTCTCTCTCTCTCTCTCTCTCTCTCTCTCTCTGTGTGTGTGTGTGTGTGTGTGTGTTTCTCTCTCTCGTCCTTCATCCTTCTCCCCTCTCTCTTTTCTTTTTTTTTCCTTCACTCCCTTCCTCCTCAATCTCCTTCCATGCCTCTCTCCTCCCTCTCATTTCCCCTCTTCTCTCTCTTTTTCCTTCCTCCTTTCCGGTCATCCTTCCCTCTCTCTCCCTCTCTTCTTCCCACTTATCCTCTCTCCCTCCTTTCTTCCCTGCTCCTCCTTCCACATTCCCTCCCATCCGCCTCAATCTCCAACCCTCCCTCCTTCCCTCCTTCCCTCCTCCCATCTTCCTCCTCCTCTCTCCCATCATCTCCCCTTTCTTTCACCTTTACCTCGAACCTATCCATCCCCTCCCTCCTCCCTCCCTCCTTCTCCTTCTCTTTCACCTCCTCCTCCTCCTCCCCTCAAACCCATCCACCCTCCTTCCTCCCACACATCCTCCCCCCACTGTTTCACCTCCTCCTCAAACCTTCCTTCTCCCTTCCCTCCCACCCCACCCCACCCATCC
>NC_091571.1:12217011-12222011 GCF_042767895.1 Penaeus vannamei | reverse complement strand
ATATATATATATATATATATATATATATATATATATATATATATGCACATATCTATATATCTATACGTCTATATATGCATAAATTACATATCTATAAATATCTATATTTCTATATCTATAAATATCTATATCTATATCTATATATATTTGTATACATACATGCATACATACATACATACATATATATATATATATATATATATATATATATATATATATATATATATATATATATATATATATATATATATGTGTGTGTGTGTGTGTGTGTGTGTGTGTGTGTATGTATGTATGTATGTATGTATATATATATAGATATACATACATATATATATATATACATATATATATATATATACATATATACATATATATTTTATAAACATATATATATATATATATATATATATATATATATATATATATATATACATATATATATATATACATATATACACACATATGTGTGTGTGTGTACACATATACAAACAAAATGGCAGGCCAATGTCTATCAGTGGAATTCGTGTCAATTAATCCTCAGAGGAAAATGACCTAAAACAAGAAATCCCCCCCCCCACCCCCACACACACACAAATAAAGTAGATGATGAAGAAACAAGAAAATATACAAGCTGAATAGAATACCTGTCCTTTGAAGAAGAAAAAAAAATCTAGCAACATAAAAAGTTTAAAAACTAACAATTATCATAATGAACTACGTTTTTTAATACAACTTGGTGACTGAAATAGAATGCAAGCAGCATTACGAACTAAAACAATATATGAGCAACGTTACATACTAAAAAGAAAACTACAAGCAGCATAATGAACAGCAAGAAAAATTAAGCAACAAAGAAAACTGGTGATAAGAATATACACAAACAGCATTAGGAACTGGGTCGGCACAATAAACTAAAAAAAAGAAGTAAATAAATAAAAATGAAAATAGCAAATGAATACGAATACCTTAATGCACTGATGATTAGAATTAAAAAGAGCCAATAGGCATAAAACAGATAATCAGAGAGATAAAACATAAAGGATAGAAGATTAGGAAAGACACACAATCAAACAACAGAGGAAACTAGAAATATGAAATAGAAATAAATAAATAAAAAACTAGAAATTCAATACTCGAAAACCAAAAGGGAAAATGAGGCAAAAATGACTTAGCACCAGACGAAATAATACACTATTAAGGAAAAATTGCATCCCCGTTCAGATAAAAAAAATTCATTTCTTTTGGGCGACTGAAAGGTAGCAGGTAAAAATAGACCGGCGATGGAAGGAAAGAAGGGGGGCGGGGGGTGGAGGGTGAGTAGGGGAAGGGGAGGGAGGAGAGGAATGAATGGAGAGAGGGGGGGTATGGAGGGAGGGGTGTGGAGTAAGGGGGAAGGGGGAGAGAGGGCGCTGGAGGGCGGTGGGGATGGGTGGGGGTAAGAGGAGGAGGAGAGGACGGGGTAAGGGAAGGGGCAGGGAGAAGGGGAGTGAATGAAGAGATGGGGGTATGAGATAAGGAGGGAGGAAGGGGTGAGAGAGGGGTGGTTGGAGGGAGAGTGGAGAATGAGGAGTCTTGGGGAGGGGGGAGTGAGAGAAAGAGGGGGAGGAGAGGTAACCGTGGGGAGGGGGTGAGAGAGAGGGGTAGGGGCCAGGGGTACATGGGGAGTAGGGAAAGTAGTAGAGCAAGAAGGGATGGAGGAGAGGGGTGGGAGAAGGTCATAGACAGGAAGGGGGAGTATATCAAAAGAGAGGGGTCAGGGGGAGGGGAAGGGGAGTAAAGGGTGAGGGATGAGAGTAAGGTACACGGATGAAGGTGGGAGGACGAGAGAGAGAGAGGGGTAGGGGGGACATGGGGGAAGGAGAGAGAAGGGAAAGGGTAAGGTGAAAGACTGATAAAAAGGGGTAAGGAGCGAGGGAAGATTGGGGATGGGTAGAGGGGAAGGGAGTTGGGAAAGGATAAAGAAGTGGAAGGGGAATGAAGAGAAAAGGAGGGACAGAGAAGGTTAAGGAGAAAGAGGAGAGGATAAGAGAAAGGGTTCATAGAGAGGGTAGGGAACTAGGGAGGTTGAGAGAGGGGTGGAAGGAGTAGAAAGAGAAAGGGTTGGAAGGAGAGAGAAAGAGAAAGGGATGGAAGGAGGAGAGACAGAAAAAAAATGGAAAGAAGAGCGAGATAGAGAAAGGGGTGGAAGGAGGAGAGACAGAGAAAAAAAGATGGAAAGAAGAGCGAGATAGAGAAAGGGGTGGAAGGAAGAGAGACAGAGAGAAACGGATTGACAGGGAGGAAGGAAGGTGAAAGAGAGGAATAGAAAGAATAGGGGGTTAAAAAGGAGATAAGAGGGAGAGGTTATGAGAGAGGGTTATAGAGAATAAGCAAAGATAAAGATAAAGGAAAGAGGAGAACTGTGAGAGAAAGATGTAGGAGAAACAAGAAGCATAAGAAAGGGAGAACAGAAAGAAGATACAAGAAAAGAAATTGGGGAAGATACAAGAGAGAGAGGAGAGAAAGACAGACAGACAGACAGAGAGAGCGAGAGAAAAAGAGAGACAGAGAGACAGAAAGAAAGAGAGGGGGGAGGAGAGAAACAGACAGACAGACAGACAGACAGAGAGTGAGAGAAGAAATAATAAAAAAAAAATCACATATGGCTTCCAATAAGAGAGATTATGTTGATCTTCACCCGGATGTAGCAGAGAATGGAAAGTGGAACGGTAAAGAAGAGGAGTGAGGCGAGGAGGGAGATAAAGGGTCGGAATAGGGAAAGAGGAAGATAGGGGAAGGGAAGTAATGGACGCTAAAAATCGGATTCTGAAAACGAACAAGAATAAAAACAAATGGAAGGAAAAACACATGGCAGGAAGGGCGAGAGTGCCAGCAAAGAGCCCAGTGCCACGGGGGAGGAGGTCGTAGGGCGCGCAGAGTACCGTATAAACCTTGGTAATTAAATAAAAAAGAGAGAATCTAGGTAAGGAAATAAACAGAGAAGAAGGGGGAGAAACAAAACGAAAAGTGGTAAGTAAATAAAGAGAGAAAATCTGTGTAAGGAAATAAAATGAGGAGAAAGAGATAACCTGGATAAGCAAATAAACAAAGAAGATAAAATCTGGGGAAGTAGACATAGAGACGCGAGGAAGAAATTTGGTTAAAGTAAAGAATGAGAAAATGAGTAAATGATAAAAAATGTGTGTGGGGGGAGGAGAAAATTTAGATCAGAGTCAGTAAGCCAAAAAATAAAAAATAAATAAATAAGTTATATCAACGATTAAGATAGAGGAAAAGAATACTTAGGTAAGCAATTAAGATAATAATACAGTAATGATTATAATTAAGATAGATAAAACGAATACTTAGATAATTAAGCAATAGACAACAGAAACTAGATTTATAAACTGAATCGGGAACTGAACGTAATCGCTTAGTTTAAGGGTATGATTGTTTATTACCACGTTCCAAAAATTAAAAATCAAATTAAGAATAGCCTTGTTACACTTAAGTGGTTTAATAACACAAAGGTAACTCTTCTTTACTCTCACTTAACCCACAATCCCCCCCCCCCTTCCCCCTTCCCCCTTCTCCCTCCCACCGCCACCCAGAAAAAGAAAAAAAATCTCCTCAGAAGAATTTTTTCCACTCAACTTTAAATCCCTATTATTTCATTTCATCCCTCGCCTTCTGTAAAAAAAAAAAAAAAAAAAAAAAAAAAAAAAAAAAAAAAAAAAAAGAGGGGGGGGGGAATATTTTTTTCCCCTCGTCATTTTTTTCTTTTTTTTCCCACGGCACTTTAAGTCCACTCAAAATCACTTCTTATGCGATATGACGAAGGAGACGCAGGTAATCGTCTACCAAAGTGGATAGCAAATGTTTTCCTGTAGATATTACATCCATAACATCCTTTTCTCTTAGAGAGCATGGTTGGTATGGATAAATAACATCCGTTTTCTTAAAAAGAGAGAGAGAGAGAGAGAGAGAGAGAGAGAGAGAGAGAGAGAGAGAGAGAGAGAGAGAGAGAGAGAGAGAGAGAGAGAGAGAGAGAGAGAGAGAGAAATAATGATAAAAAAATAATTATGCCTGACTTTCATATCATAGTTTTTTTCATACCTTTAGTCTCTTCTTGTTAATGATCACTTTATTGATCACGACTCAAATGACTCATTCAATTTGGAAATAAAGCAAATTAAAAAAAAAGATGTTAAAAAAAATCTCCTTTGGTGCGGTTTGCTTTGATGCCATTAATGAGCACACAACGTTAAGGATCAAACGCACATTTATGACACAGTTAAAAAGACCCTTCTGGCTTTAGCGTGTTGACGTCTGCCTGTTCCGCGATGCTGTTTGTATTTGGGAAAAGGATGGACTTGGTCGCTGTTTGGAGGATTACGTTATATTGAGTTTTTTTGTGGTCGTGAGATGCTGGAAGAGGTATTTGTGAATGATTTATTTTCGCGAGAATAATGCATAGTGGAAGCGGGAAATTAAAGATAAATGAAAGATTATTACAGTAGGACACACACACAAAGACACATATACACACACAAACATAAACACACACACATACACACACACATTCACACACTCGCACACAAATACACATAACCAAACACCAAACACTAAAAACAGACACGAAAAACAAGTAAACAAGACAAATAAAAAAAAAATTAGCCCGAATCATTACAAACGACCCAACAAGACTGAAACTTGGGCCCCGAGTTCTGAACGTTATGAACTGCACGACTCGCCGACGACTTCCAGTTATGGCCGGAAGAAACAGCTTAAGCTCAGGTGTTGCGCGCACCGGCTCAGCGTAACGCCCCTTCGGAAATTGGCCGAAGTCGGGAAAGAACGGCCGAACGAACGAGGTTATTCGCAGAACGTTGGCAGATTCTTGTGTTTCGTTAGAGAGAGGAAATAAGTATATAGATATAAATAAAAAAGGAATACTGATATGGATAATATAGACATGGATATATGATGTATAATGAAAATTATTCTTGGAAAGAAGGTAA
>NC_091571.1:12204511-12212011 GCF_042767895.1 Penaeus vannamei | reverse complement strand
TCACATAAAAAACGAACTAAAAAAAAAAAAAGGGAAAAGAGTGGGAAAAAAAGGTAAATGAAAACAAAAGCAGAGACGCGAAACCACAAACCACCATTTCCTAAATACTAATTTACGAGGGCGAATATTTCCCGCAGAACAGATGCATTGACTCCCTGCTTCGAATCTGCTTCATCGTCGGGCTCGAGCTTGAATAGAACTTGCGGTCGAAATGTTCCGTTTTGTTCTGCGGCAACATTCCCTCTCTCGCCGTTCCAGGAAGCCGAGTAGCGCCGCTTGTACCTCAGTAACCCAGGCGTGTTATGTTCTCCATTGACTGATTTGTTTGCGTAATTCGTCACTAATATGCGAGTAAAGTGTCTGTTTACTTATTTGTACACCTGATGGTCTCTTTATCTGCTTGCGGGAGGTGTGTAGTTGCTTCTCTTTGTTTCTCTTTTTTTTTTAATTTTTTTGTCTCTGTCTCCTGTGTGTGTGTGTGTGTGTGTGTGTGTGTGTGTGTGTGTGTGTGTGTGTGTGTGTGTGTGTGTGTGTGTGTGTGTGTGTGTGTGTGTGTGTGTATCTATCTATCTGTTTATCTATGTATCTAGATCTATCTTTCTATCTATCAATATGTATATATATATATATATGTGAATAACTCTCTCTCTCTCTCTCTCTCTCTCTCTCTCTCTCTCTCTCTCTCTCTCTATATATATATATATATATATATATATATATATATATATATATATATATGTATGTATATATTAATTGTGTGTGTGTATGTATGTATTTGTACTTATAAATGCATACATACATGAATACATACATGCATAAATACATACATACACACGTCACGCACACGCGCACACAATGAATATATGTATATGTATATATATATATATATATATATATATATATATATATATATATATATATATATATATATATATATATATATATATATATATATATATATATATATATATATATATATATATATATATATATATATATATATATATGAATAGGCAGATAGATAGACAGGTAGATTAATAGTTAGACGGAAAGAAGGTGGGTAGATGGACACATCTAGATAGATAGACAGATATATATATAGATAGATATAGACAAACCGGTATATAGGTAGACATATGATAGATAGACATACAGATATTGTAGATAGTTAGCCAGGGAAACAGATAGACAAACATAACGACGTACAGACAAACTACATTTATGTCAGTGTTATAAATTTCGAAGAAGATTGTACTCTTGTAAATGAACATTCAACGTTCGAGAAAATGTGATAAAAACTTGTACTTTGCCTTTGGCGGAGATCTCTCTAAAGTTTTCATGTTATCGCTCTCTCTTTTTTTCTGTGTGTGTGTGTGTGTTTGTCTGTTTCTGTTTCCCTCTCTTTCGCTCTCGGTCGCTCTCTCTCTCTCTCTATTTGTAGCTATCTAGCTATCTATTTATTTATCCCTCTCTCTCTCTCTCTCACTCTCTCTCTCTATCTATCAATCTCTCTCTCTCTCTCTCTCTCTCTCTCTCTCTCTCTCTCTCTCCCTCTTTGTCAGTCTCTCTCTCTCTCTCTCTCTATCTATCTCTCTCTCTCTCTCTCTCTCTCTCTCTCTCTATCTCTCTATCTCTTTCTCTTTCTTTCTCTCTCTCTCTCCCTCTCTCTCTCTCTCTCTCTCTCTCTCTCTCTCTCTCTCTCTCTCTCTCTCTCTCTCTCTCTCTCTCTCTCTCTCTCTTCCCCGATTTCTTCTCCAAGCGCCGGCGACTGACTACCCGCGTTTGATCTAATAACAGCTGGGATTCCTCAAGCAAGGCCTCTCATATGCCCTGCTGCTGCCCCACGTCACCTGCAGGAAAAGGTACAGGGGTTTACACGTTTTTTTTATTATTGTGTTTTTGTTATCTATTCCTTGGTGATGTTCGTTTGTTATTGTATTTGTTTTTGTTGTTGTTGTTTTTGTTTGTTTGTTTTTGGACTGATTTATTGACTTATTTTTCACTTCATTTGTATTTCATTGTTTCTTGTATATTCACTTTTGTTTATTCGTTTGTTTGTTTGTTCTTTTATTTATCAGTCTTTTAATGCATATGTCTATTCAATTTGTATATCTGTGATTTATCGATGTGTCTCTATTAATTACTTATCCATTTCCTTAATTATCTATTTACAAAACGCGGCCAAATGAAACCTAAGACTCAAAATATTTAATGTTATTTCACCATTCGCCTCTTTTATTTACCTTTTCAGTGATTCATTTAACCGTTTATTCATCTTTATCTCTATGTGTCTGTGCATTTATTCTTTATTAATTTTCTTGACCGTTAGCAAAACAATTAGGAAAAAACGCACGTCACTTGGTCGGATAATTTTACCAGCTGACTTGCTGATGTCATGTCGAATCAGGATTTTGAATAAAGACGTTTGAAGAAATTGTTTTTGTTGTTGTTTTGTTTCGTAAAAGAATCTAGATCGAGATGGAATTTGAAGGAATTGCTGATTTGAATATGCGGGAATTCATACCTAGCGTCGAGGTAGATTTGGGTATTCATGGACCATATTTGGATGAAAACATGTCGTTGGCTGTCTCCTGCTGTCTGGTAACACTGTTGTCGGGTAATACCGCTGTCTGGTAACACTGTTGTCTGGTAACACTGCTGTCTAGTAATACCGCTGAACAGATAAGAGAGAGAGAGAGAAACAGAAACAGACACACACACACACACCATGTTCTGGTGCGTCTGATCGGAGATGGATAATCTACTTTACGCGTGTCGAAGTCCGCAAATTTATTCGCGTAAAAAATATGTGATTCATTAGAATTCGTAATTTTTTTTTTCTCTCTCATTCTTTTTTCTTTACTTTTTTCTCTCTATTTCTTTTTTTTTTCCTCCTCCCGATTCGTTTTCTTTCTTTCTTGGTACTAAATACGAGACAGATGTGGCCCAGTTAAAGCGGATTTAGACAAAAAAAATCATACATGAAACTTTATTCCATCCGCCGTTCAGATCCTTTCAAAAGAAATCTATTGTGATCTCGAGCTGTTCGCTTTATATGTGTTTTCGTTAAAAGAAAAAAAATCTTTTTGATGTCTTCAGATGGATGACAGTATTGCATGACATTTTTCCCCTTCGTTTTTTTTTTCTTCTATCAATTTTCCCCTTCTCTCTCTTTCACAAAAGTTACGTTAGATAAAAAGTAGCTTTATCATGGGTTGCGATTTTTCCCTTATTTCAAGGTACGAAAATACGTTTTGTCAGAACGCAAAACAATGCTAGGATAACAGGCTAGAGAACAAGAACGTTTTCTTCTCTCTCTATCTATCTATTTGTTTCTCTCTGTCTCTCTCTGTCTCTCTTTCTGCTTCTATCTATTTATCTATTTGTCTGTCTCTCTATCTATCTATCTGTCTCTCTCTCTATCTATCTATCTGCCTCTCTATCTATCTGCCTCTCTATCTATCGATCTATCTGTCTCTCTCTATCTATGTATGTCTCTCTCTCTATCTATCTATCTATTTATCTATCTGTCTATCTGTTTATCTATCTGTCTATCTGTTTCTCTCTGTCTCTTTCTGCCTCTCTCTATCTATCTATCTATCCATCTATCTGTTTCTCTCTGTCTCTATCTATCTATCTATCTATTTATCTATTCATCTATCTATCTATCTATCTATCTCTCACTCTGCCTCTTTCTCTTTACCTCTTTCTCTCTCTGCCTCTCTTTCTGCCCCCCCCCCCCCCTCCTTCTTCTCTCTCTCTCTCTCTCTCTCTCTCTCTCTCTCTCTCTCTCTCTCTCTCTCGCTCTCTCTCTCTCTCTCTCTCTCTCTCTCTCTCTCTCTCTCTCTCTCTCTCTCTCTCTCCCTCTCTCTCTCTCTCTCTCTCTCTCTCTCTCTCTCTCTGTGTGTGTGTGTGTGTGTCTGTTTCTGTTTCTCTCTCTCTCTCTTATCTGTTCAGCGGTATTACCAGACATCAGTGTTACCAGACAGCAGTGTTACCAAACAGTAGTGTTACCAGACAGCAGTGTTACCAGACAGCGGTATTACCCGACAGCAGTGTTACCAGACAGCCGCAGACAGCCAACGACATCCCGCGAAGGAGACAAACGCTAAAGAAAACGGGACGAGCAGGGTAAACACTAGCTTTGTTGGCCTTTTGCGCATTCTTATTCTCACCTCCCATCTGCGCGGCTCTGTTAGTCTGGGGGACACCTTGGGTAAACAGCGCCGCCGGATCGAGCTCGGCGCTCCCTGCTCTCTGGTTTTGTTGTTTTGTCTTTTTTGTGCTTCTTGTTTTTTTTTTTTTTTTTTTTTTTTGGCTTAGTGCTTGCTTGTGTTTTTGTTGTTGTTGTATTTTGTGTGTGTGTTTTGTTTTGTTTTGCGTTTCTTTATTCTGTTTTTGTTTTGTGTTTCTTGTTTTTATATTCTTTTGCGCTTCTTGTTTGTTGGTTGGTCGGTTTATGTTGCGCTTCTTGTCTCTGTTTATCTTTTGCGCTTCTTGTTTGTTTGTTTTTTTCTGCTTCTTGTTTCTGTTTTATTTTGCGTTTCTTGATTCTGTTTTGTCCTACGCTTCTTGTTTCTGTTTTTGTGCCACCTTTTTTGTTTTACGTTTCTTGCTTTTGTTTTTGTTTTATGTTTCTTGCTTTTGTTTTTGTTTTACGTTTCTTGCTTTTGTTTTTGTTATAAGTTTCTTGCTTTTGTTTTTGTTTTTCGTTTCTTGCTTTTGTTTTTGTTTTACGTTTCTTGCTTTTGTTTTTGTTTTGCTCTTCATGTTTCTTTTTTTATTTTGAGTTTCTTGCTTCTGTTTTGTTTGTTTTGCTATACGACTTGTTTTACTCTTTGTTTAGTTGTCCTTTTGTTTATCCCTTTAGGTTTTTTAATTAGCTGTGCTCTATTCCATTCGTTATCCTAGTCTGTTGCGTCAGTTTTGTTAATTCCTCCCTGTCTATCCGTGTTCTTTTACCTCAAAAATCTCGAAAAGCTTCAATGAACATAAATAACCCCGACTTTTCCCATTCCAAATGAACCAACCAGCAGCTGCTTTACGGCGTGCACCGCTGTCAGCACTACTGACACACACGCATATGTTTGCCAACACAGCTTTAGTCTGCTCTCCGTCCCTGAATGAATCACATTATTACGCCGGGTTTTGTGCTTACTGCAGCTTTTAATTACGAGAGAAAAGCATCGGGCCGCTATTCACATCAAGAAAGGAAAAATGGAGAGAGAATAATAGGTTTAAAAGTTCACAAACAATGGCATTGGCAGTCCACGCGGAGGTGAATTCCCCCGGCGCCATGATGTCTGTGTCTCCCGCTCTCCGCCATGTTGCCTCCTTCTGCATGTTGCACGGCGCTCTGCAAGGCCCCCGGCGACCAGGTGCGGCTTCTGGCAAGGCGAAAGATGTCTTATTCTTCGATGCCATGTTGCGGGTCTTATGGAATTCTTCAACGGATGTCTTGGGGATTTTGTTTGGGCGCGAGGTGTCCGTTGTCTGATCGACGCCCCTTTCTTGCCAACGTCGAAACTTGTATTTCACTGCTTGTGAATTTTTATTTCCGTTTTAGCAGTGGCAAAAAAGGCAGATACATTGTTTTTACTTTGGTGGCTTTCGAGAACCGGGTATGATATTTTCCAACTATTTTTTTATCATTATTCATCGGTAAAAAAAAATGACAGAGATGCGAACCAGGTATTTTTATACACCAGAAGAATTAAGGCCGATATGCGCAAATACATATTCTGTTTTTATTTGTATCCAAGTCAATAGCTTTTCGTTCCGTGAGTAGGAAAAGTACGATCTTATTAAAATTTCAGATGAAGCACACTCGACAAATAATGCGTCTATCAAATAGCATATTAAAATCGCTACAAGTACACCACCTTTAGATAGTCATTTTTGATCCTTTGTCAGACCAATATCATTCCCTTTTGCTGTGAAATGTATCACATATCACTTCGTTCTCTTACCTTTCTTCCCGTCTCCTCACGCCCTGTTGTCGATGGCTGCAAGAAGAAGACACTCGCTCACATATCTTGCTGGCCATTTCTGTCACACAACCTTTTTCTCCTTGCTCTTTACTTGTTTTTGTGTCTTGTCTTCGTCTTGTTCTTCTCCCTCCTTTTACTCCTTTCGCTTCTCTTCCCTCACTTTTTCTCCAGCCTTGTCCTCCCGTACGCCTCTCTTTTGGCTCCCCCGTTCTCTGCCCACGCTCTTTTCCTCTTTCTATGACCCCCCCCCCCCTTTTACTTCATCCCATAAGCTGCATTCCGGAACCTTATCCTAGACCCCATCCCTACCCCCAATCCACGTCTTTCCCCCACTCCTCTTACTCCCCCTCCCCTTCTTTTCCTCACACCTGCATCCTCTTCCTCTATTCCTATCTCTCAAAGCCCTCACCCCCTGCCCTCTCCCCGCCCCTTCCCTTACTCCCACCTGTACCCCGTCCCCATGCCCTTCCACCATCCCTCCTTCTTCCAACCCCACTCCCGTCCCCCACCTAAAGCCCCATCCTCACCCCCTTCCCCCTCTCCTCCTCCCAACTCCAGCCCCACTCCCTTCCCCCACCTACAGCCCCATCCTCATCCCCTTCTCCCTCTCCTCCCAACCCCAGCCCCACTCCCTCCCTCCACCTTACCCCCCCCCCCTCCCTCTCCCTCGAAGCCACGGTAAAGGTGACGTAACTTGGGTTCAGTATAAATCGAAGTTTCCTGTCGATTTTTTTTCCATTTTTTCTTTTACTTGCGATAGCGTTAAGTACTTAATGAACGAACTTTGATAAGATGACAAGAGCTCTGTCAAATACGGACGGGATTGACAGCAAACTTCTTCGAGTAGTAATCTAGGGTAAGAATGAAGGTGTTTTCAGCTGTCAATGTCTCATCAGTTCTCTATCCAAAAGAAGAAGGAAGGGGGAAGAAGTTTGCTTTAATGAAAAATCTTTTGGGGATGTTTGCGGTATATGACGTGATTGGAAAACTTCAGAACACGTTATGGCCATCGTCAAATGAAATCTGACGAAGAACAACATCTATAAAACATACATACATAAAACGAAATTGCCAAATGCTTGGGTGATTGCATGGACAAGTATATATCTATCCATCACTTTTAATTCAATTATGATTATATTCATTTCTATCTATCTCTCTACCCTCTCTCTCGCTCTTTCTCTCTCTCTCTCTCTCTCTCTCTCTCTCTCTCTCTCTCTCTCTCTCTCTCTCTCTCTCTCTCTCTCTCTCTCTCTCTCTATCTCTTTTATATATATATATATATATATATATATATATATATATATATATATATATATATATATATATATATATATATATATATATATATATATATATATATATATATATATATATATATATACATATATGCATATGTATATGCACACACACATGCACACACACACACCCACACACACACACATATATATATATATATATATATATATATATATATATATATAGATATATATATATATATACACACACA
>NC_091571.1:12194511-12199511 GCF_042767895.1 Penaeus vannamei | reverse complement strand
TTATCCAACTTTGAAAACAAGTGATGTATGGGTCATTATTTGACCTTTGACCTGCACTTGCCATATAGTAGTTATCCAACTTTGAAAACAAGTGATGTATGGGTCATTGTTTGACCTTTGACCTGCACTTGCCATATGATAGTTATCCAACTTTGAAAACAAGATAAGTTTCATTTGCTTGGTTTGCCAAAGGTCAAGCTGCTGTTGAAATGAATGTTAAAACGCACGAACAAATATTTTCGATGCAAATATCACAATATGGATGCTAGCGAGCGAAAAAAAAACCTTATTACGATATTATGACTACATTCTTGCATATGATAATCTTCATATTCAGAAATAACTGAATTGTTAACTACTAATATTAGGAGAAGACACATTCTTATAGAGAGAGAGAACGTGTACGTGTGTGTATAAATATATATGTGTGCATGTATGTGTTGTGTGTGCTAATGTTTGTGTGTGTGTGTGCGTGAGATTGTGTGCATGTTTGCATGAAACTAGGATTGATCTCGGAAGCTAGATTTACAAGAATTATGAATAAATCAATACTTGGGCTACATGCACATCCATAAGTATGCCCAAAGATATAGTGTTAATGGATGGCACTGTTTCACCCTCGAAGCCTTTCGAAAAACTCTAGAATTAACTTTTCTTTTGACCAGTAGAGTGTTTTCAGTTAGAAAGGATACACTTTTGAAACCAAAGACATATTTATGTTTACCTTCCTGTGACGGAAATTTATTCATTGTGTGTGTGTGTGTGTGTGTTCACATTCACATCTAGTTAACCGCTACGATTCCCCAAGTGTTAAAAATCCAAAATCGCTTACATTGTTTATCCATCATCTTCCCAATTTTCTTCAACAACAGCGTCTCCAGTTACACAACCTCCACACTCCACTCTCCTAGCAAATATAATAATTTCATCGGCTTCTGACGCTTTCCGATGACGTAATATCACTTGCAAAGGTAGAGCGTGCAATGCCTGAAAAAGTTAGACTCAAAGGGAGGGAAATTCTGATGAGCAAGCAGAGAGAGAATGATTTACCTGACATTGTTATACTTTGATTGTGGCGTTTTGGTGTGTGTTCAGGCTCGAGAATTCTAAGAAGCATACGAACTGTATTTGTCTATGCTGATTATGAAATTCGGATACTTTCACTCTAAAGATATCTAGACTTGGATAAACACTTGTAATAAGTTTGCTCTTTCGACTCTCTCTCTCTGTCTCTGTCTGTCTTTCTGTCAGTCTCTCTGTGTCTGCCTCTCTCTCTCAATTATCTGCCTATCTATCTCTTTCTCTCTGTCTGTCTGTCTGTCTCTCTTTCTCTCTCTCTCTCTCTCTCTCTCTCTCTCTCTCTCTCTCCCTCTCTCTCCCTCTCTCTCTCTCTCTCTCACTTCCTCTTTCTCTCCGAATACCGACTGACATTACACACACACACAAATAGATTTTTTTATGATTGAACCTGGTATGATATGATACGAATTACTCATCCGAGCTAAGATATGATTTGATCCCCTATCATTATATGATCGGCCCGTATATTCTAAGGCTCGCGCATGTCAACATCTTCCCTTGCATGATGTAATTGCATCTTCATTGTCACTGCAATCCTTCAATGTGATGTCTGAATAGTAGGATATCTAATGTCATCTAACAAAATCATTCATATTGAAAATGATTAAATTCGAATAAGATTTGATCCTGTCCATATTGATTAATGATCTTCCTCTGATGAGAATTCACACACACACACGCACACACACACACACACACACACACACACACACACACACACACACACACACACACACACACACACACACACACACACACACACACACATACACACACACACACACATACACACACATAAACACACACACACACACGCGCGCGCACGCACGCATACACACGCACACACACATACATATATCTGTATACCGTATGTATAAGTATATACATATATATAGCAAATTTGTGTGTGTGTGTATGTGTATTCTCTCTCTTCTTCCATAGTTTTTACTTTTGAATGAGAAACGCAATCCCTTTTTTCACATATTCTTTTCTTTATCTCTTCTTCTCTTCCTCCCCCCCCCCCTTCCTTCCTCCCCCCCCCCTCGCCTCTACCTTCCTTCCTTCCATCCTTTTCACTTCCTTCCGAGTTCCCTTTCTTCCTTCTTTACTACCTTCCTCCCCCCCCCACCCTTCCATCTTTTTTCCTTCCTCCCTCCCCTTCTTCCTCCCCTCCTTCTTTCCTCCCTATCTTCCTCCCCCCCTTCCCTACCCCCCCCATTCTTCCTACCTTCCTTCCTTCCTCACGTGTAAATTCTCTAATTTTCAGATATTCCTTTCTTTCTCCCATACTTCCTCCCTCCCTCCCTCCCTCCCTTCCTGCCTCCCCCCTTCCATCCTTCTTACCTTTCTTCCCTTCCCTTCTTCCTTCCTACCTTCCTTTCCTCCTTCCTTCCTACCTTCCTTTCCTCCTTCCTTCCTACCTTCCTTTCCTCCTTCCTTCCCTCCCCACCCCTTCTTTCCTACCTTCCTTCCACCATTCCATCCGTTACTCCCCCCATTCTTCCTACCTCCCTTCCATCCGCCCCTTCTCCCCCCCCCCCTTCCTCCCCACCTTCTATCCATCCTTCCCTCCCCCTTTCCTTCCTATTCCTTCCTCACGTGTACATTCTCCGGTTTTCAGGAGTGTGGGCAGATACAGTAGTTATATTATTATATATTCCTTTCTTTCTTCCTTAGTTCCATCCTTCGCTCGCTCCCTCCCTCCCTTCCTCCCTCGCTCCTTCCCCCGTTCCTTCCCTCCCCCATTCCTTCCCTTCTTTCCTCCCCTCCATCCCTCCACCCCCTTCTATCCTTCCTTCCCTCCCTCCCTCCACCCCCTTCTATCCTTCCTTCCCACTCTCCCTCCCCCCTTCTATCCCTCCTTCCATCCTTCCTTCCCCCCCTCCCTCCCCCCTTTCATCCTTCCTTCCTTCCATCCTTCCTTCCTTCCTTCCATCCTTCCTTCCTTTCTTCCATCCTTCCTTCCTTCCTTCCATCCTTGCTTCCTTCCTCCCCCCCCTCCCTCCCCCTTTCATCCTTCCTTCCTTCCTTCCTTCCATCCTACCTTGCTTTCTTCCATCCTCCCCTCCTTCCCTCCACCCCCTTCTATCCTACCTTCCCACCCTCCCTCCCCCCTTCCACCCTTCCCTCCATCTTTCCTTCCTCACGTGTACATTCTCCGGTTTTCAGGAGTGTGAGCAGATACAGTAGCTTCATTATCCTAAAAACCGAGATAATGGTCGCGTCTCATGAGGGCGAGTGATAAGGGGGTGGGGGGGGTTGAGGGTCTGAGGAAAGAGGTGGAGATCGATTCACTCTTTCGTTTTCGTTTTTTGTTTCTTTTCTTTTTTTCTTTTCTTAATCTTTGTATTTTCTTCTTTTTCTTCTTTCATTATTCTTTCTTTTGCTTTTTTACTTCGTTTCCTTCTTTTTTTTTCTTTTTCTTATTTCCTTCGTTTCCTTCTTTTTTCTTTTTCTTATTTCCTTCGTTTCCTTCTTTTTTCTTTTTCTTCTTATTTCTTGTTCTTCTTTTCCAATTTTACTCCCCTTTCTTCTATTTCCTAGTCTTATTCTTTTTCTCCTTCTCCCTTTTCTTCTCATTATCATTTTCTTTTTTCTTTTTTATCACCTTCTCTTTCTACACCGTCTTTTATTTTTCTTCTTTCTCCTTTTCCCAACAAACAGACTTCAAAGAAACACTTCGTCTTTCGCAAGACTTCGTCAACATCTTTCTTACAGAATATATGTGCTCTCGTTGTCTAAATCACTTGTTATTTAACCGTCCACCATGTTTTCAGTTGTTGAACGATATTTTTCACCTTTTTTCGGGTAGGGACACCATGAGGCTATCGGGTCCCAAATGGAGGGAATTTTGACTGCGTGTATGTTTAAATAGTGTCGGTGTTAAATTGAGTTTGATGGATTATATGATTTAGAGGTTGTTTTGTGTTATGTATGTTTATGGGTGTGCGTGTGTATGTGTGTATTGTGTGTGCGTGTTTTGTGTGTGTGTGTGTTTTGTGTGTGTGTGTGTGTGTGTGTGTTTGAATGTGTGTGTGTTTGTGTTTGTGTGTGTGTGTGTGTGTTTGAGTGTGTTTTGGGTGTCTTTGCGTGTGTGTGTGTGTGTTTGTGTGTGTGTGTTTGTGTGTGTGTGTGTGTGTGTGTGTGTGTGTGTGTGTGTGTTTGAATGTGTGTGTGTTTGTGTTTGTGTCTGCATGTTTGTATATATGTATGTATGTATCTGTGTAAATCCTAACAAAGACAAGAAAAAAACAAGCTTCTGCACAAGAGATGAAATCTTAAGTACATTTTCTGCGCATTTTTGAACTCGGAAAAGAAAATAACAAAAAATCTGCGTTGGAAAAGGGGAAGAAAGGGAGAATTAGAGAGAGAATGAGAAAGAGCGAGAGCGAGAGAGAGAGAGAGAGAGAGAGAGAGAGAGAGAGAGAGAGAGAGAGAGAGAGAGAGAGAGAGAGAGAGAGAGAGAGAGAGAGAGAGAGAAAAGAAAACTACAGATAAACTATATCAACCTCAAAGATCTTCCTAACTTTTTGGGGGAAAATCATCAAATCACAAAGAGCTAGTAACGATCAAATCGTATTTTTGAAAAGTCATACAAAGAGACAGTTTCTTTCCAAATTACAGCAATAAAATATTCTCATTGCTTGAAGTTCCCTGCGTTTCCCTTTGACATTGAATTCAAGAAATGTATGTATTCCTGCACTGTATTCATTATCTGATATCATTGTTATCTTGCGAATAGATTTAATTATGTACGGTAATGTGTGTGTGGTACATTATGTACAGGTGTCCGTGAGTGTTACCTTTTGTACAATATATGTGCTTCCTCTTCCTTGTATGTGCGATTGCTTGCGTCTTTGTGTACGTTTATGTGCGAGTGCTGGCGTCTTTGTGTACGTTTATGTGCGAGTGTTTGCGTC
>NC_091571.1:12187011-12189511 GCF_042767895.1 Penaeus vannamei | reverse complement strand
TTAGCGAGAGATTTTTTCTCCCTCTTTGCCGTGACCTTAAGGCAATCTATTTCATTGAATTGCTAGATTTTTATACAGAAATAGATTAAGTCCTTTATATCTATAGCGAGTAGGCAGATGGGAAGGAGCCAAAGTAGAAAATGTAATCAAATAGTAATCACTGTAATAAAAGACGTCATTAATGAGAAAAAAGGACACAAAAATGGACAAACAGACAAGCAAACAAATCCTTAAACTTTGAGAAAATGAAGATTGAAGTGCAAAATTCAAGGAAAAAGGCAAAAAGGAAAAGAAGAGAAAACAAACTATATTCTACCCTCTATATCATATACTATATTATAATAACATTTATGTCCCCCTAGCAACGATGAGGATTAGATAGCGACAGCCATTCCACCCATGACATGTATCTAAATACCCTTCGCTCTGGATATTGCAGGATGATTTTTTGCAACAGGGTCATACGCTCATCGCTACTAGATCAGATGCATGATAACCCCCCCCCCCCTGTTGCATGATACAGAATTTAGGCAATACGCTGCCCGCTGTCCACCTGTCAGTTTGCATGGGAGTTTCCAGTTGAAACAAACCTCTAAATATGATTAATATGTCAAATGATTTATGGAAATACTGCAGCGTACAGCATGAATACGGCTTTATTCATGGAGAGATTAAAGCTGGATATTTTTAGTCCAGTGTTTTATTTTCTAGAGGAAAAAAATACTTTTGTAAAGCAAAAGCATATATATATATATGTATGTGTGTGTGTGTGTGTGTGTGTGTATATATATATATATATATATATATATATATATATATATATATATATATATATATATATATTGCATGTAACACCCACGGATTACTTTTCCAAAAAAAAACTAATTCACATACACGCGTATATACCTACATATATGAAATATATCTTTATCCAAATAGACCAATACACATATATACATACACACATACATATGTGTTTATTTGTGCATGTGAGTGTGTGTGTGTGTGTGTGTGTGTGTGTGTGTGTGTGTGTGTGTGTGTGTGTGTGTGTGTGTGTGTGTGTGTGTGTGTGTGTGTGTGTGTGTGCATGAGCGTGTGTGCTAACATACACCCGCCTCTCTAGCAAATTACAAAACGCAAGACAAGAAATCCAAGAGACAGATTGAAAGGGAAACCTGGAACTCGAAATCAGATTTATACAACACTTTAATCCCATATGAAATAAATGCCAAGATCCTTCTTTGATGGAAGGTGCAATTTGATCTTATCACAATTAAATGTATTGGATATTTTGTTTCTTAATTGAAAGCCAGAGAAGCGACTTTTCTGCAATAAGAATCCAATCATAAACTAAAATCTAGAATATCAAAAATATTGAATTAGACATAAAGGGAAAGAAAACGTAAATGAAATAAAAAAAAAATAGATAAGACAAATTCATTATCTCATCAAATGATAAAACATACGAGAACATTGAAACAATTTCAGAGTTCAAGATCTGAGACATCAAGAGATGAAGACTTGAAAGAATAATTAAAAGAAGAAGAAGAGGAAGAGGAGGAGAAAAAAAGCACCTCAAAAGCAAATTAAAAAAAAAGACATCAAACGAGATCGTATCCTTTTTCGTCGCACTCTCGGGATTAAATCGTAACAAAATAAGTGTAGGTCGATGTGACCCGATGAGTCCGGGTCGTCAAAGAGTCGTCCATGCGGAGGAAGCTTCTGATACATACATGCGTACACACATACATACATACATGCGTACATACATACATACATACATGCGTACACACATACATACATACATGCGTACACACATACATACATACATGCGTACATACATACATACATACATGCGTACATACATATTTACCTAAACGGATCTATATGGACATGCATACCCGGATACATATATACATCTATACTTCCATGCATACTTACAATTCATATATTTATAGATACATACAGATATGTGCATATGTACATTTATACACACATTCATATATAAATATACGTATAAGCACAAAAGCATTAGTATAGACAGAGAGAGAGAGAGAGAGAGAGAAGAGTAGAGAAGAGAAGAGAAGAAAAGAAAAGAAAAGAAAAGAAAAGAAAAGAAAAGAAAAGAAAAGAAAAGAAAAGAAAAGAAAAGAAAAAAAGAAAAGAAAGAAAAGAAAGAGAGAAAAAAAGAAAAGAAGAATAAGAAAAAAAGAAACGAAGAGAAAAGAAAAGAAAAGAAAAGAAGAGAAAAGAAAAGAAAATGAAAAGAAAAGAAAAGAAAAGAAAAGAAAAGGAAAGAAAAGAAAAGAAAGAAAAGAAAAGAGTAGAGAGTAAGTGATTGATTAGGACAGACAGAAAGAGAGAAATCACACCCCCTCCCCACACCCACCCCACCCTACTCACTCTCTCCCAAATCCATATCACCAAACAATATAAACACCGGATCGAAATGGCAAAGTCAACACGGCAAAAAAGACGAGTCGCCAGCGTACTTTTCAGG
>NC_091571.1:12167011-12169511 GCF_042767895.1 Penaeus vannamei | reverse complement strand
GAAAAGGAAACTAGTAAATTAAAGTGTCACACATTTTTCCTCTTCCAGGTAAGATCTATAATGCGAGAGAAATACCAAGTCGAGGATATAACGCGCTACACCTGTCGACATTTTACTTCATGAGAAATGATGAATTAAAAGAAAAAAGAGGGAGATAGACAGAGAGAGGGGGGAGGGAAAGAGAGAGACAGAGAAAGAGAGAAAGAGGGAGAGACAGAGGGGGGGGGGCGAGGTATGAGGGAAGGAGAGACAGAGGGGGGGCGAGAGAGGAGAGAGAGGGAGAGACAGAGGGGGCGGGGCGAGAGGAGAGAGGGAGAGACAGAGGGGGGGCGAGAGAGAGAGAGAGAGGGAGGGGAGAGAGAGGGAGGGAGGGAGAGACAGAGAAGGGGGGGCGAGAGAGAGAGAGAGAAAAAATGGGGAAGAGAGGAAAAAAATAAAGAAAAAAAAATAAAAATAAAAATGTGACAATACTTTAAAAAGGGCCATTGTTCAACCATGGCAGAGATGCAGGAGAGTATCCGCTGATGGAACATTTTGCTTCGGTATTTTATATAAGTTAGGGATGACACTAGAAGCGGGAGGCTACGGAGGGGAAAGTGATATATATGCATTTCATATATATATATATATATATATATATATATATATATATATATATATATATATATATATATATATATATATATATATATATATATATGTATATATATATATAATTTTGAATGAACGTAGCGAGTCGGGCGGTGTTGAATCATAATTATATTTCTGATCGATGATAATAAAATTATATATTTCATTTTTTTTTTTTTTTTTTTTTTAACGAATCCAGCCATGGTAGAATAGTGTTGCATGAGTTGGCAGGCGACTACCCAGACCACCCAGACCATACAGACCACCTAAGTCCTCAGACCAACCCAGCCATTCAAACTTGATAGTCCACCCAGACCACTCAAACCGCCGTCCTTCAGACCAACCAGACTTTTCAGACTAATCAGACCACCCATCTCCCTCAGACCAACGAGGCCTTGCAGACCATCCAGACCACACACTCCCTCAGACCAACCCAGCCATTCAAACTTGCTAGTCCACCCAGACTATTCAGACTGCCCACTCTTTCAGATCAACCAGACTATTCAGAGCACTCAGACCATCCATCTCCCTCAGACCAAACAAGCCATTCAGCCCTACCAACCAACCCAGACCAGACAGACCACCCACTCCCTCAGACCGAGGCCATACAGACCACACACTCCCTCAGACCAACCCAGCCATTCAGACCACCCAGACCACTTAGACCACCCAGACCAACCACTCCCTCAGACCACCCACTCCACTGCGCCCCGCCAGACCACTCCGGTCACCGGGAGTGTGAAGTGTTGCCAGACTGCAGCCGCGACAAATTGTCACAAGGATTTAGCCCTTCCTCTTGCCGCATTCTAAAAGGATCTCGGATGATTCACGCGCTTCGGGGCTGAGCTGGGTCTTCGTTTATCTTGTTCATCCACTGGCATTGGCGGCCTCAGGTTTATTCATTTATTCAGCCACATATAAACCTATGTCTACACGTATACTGACGCATACACACATACCTACGCATACACACGCATACTCATACACGCACACACTCATATCTCACACTCAGAGCCCCTACTCCCACACACGCACACACACACACACAAACACACACACATGCTCAGTCACACACGCACACACTTATACCTCCTCTCCCCCCAACACACACTCGAAGCGCCCCTCCCCCCTTCCACCCACACACACACACAAACAAACAAACAAACTAATAGATGCATTTATCCCTTCATGAAAGTAAGTGTTCCGCAAGCATACACCAAATCCCTCGACAAGCAGGCAGGCAATCGCTATCAGAGTCTCTCAAGGTCGTGTCAAGATCAGTGCCGTCTTTGAGGTCTTGCAAAGCCCGGGATGCTGGGATAGGGAGATGTTGGGGTACTGGGATAGGGAGATGTTGGGGTACTGGGATAGGGAGATACTGGGGTACTGGGATAGGGAGATGCTGGGGTACTGGGATAGGGAGATGCTGGGGTACTGGGATAGGGAGATGTTGGGGTACTGGGATAGGGAGATGCTGGGGTACTGGGATAGGGAGATGTTGGTACTGGGATAGGGAGATGCTGGGGTACTGGGATAGGGAGATGCTGGGGTACTGGGATAGGGAGATGTTGGTACTGGGATAGGAAGATGCTGGGGTACTGGGATAGGGAGATGCTGGGGTACTGGGATAGGGAGATGTTGGGGTACTGGGATAGGGAGATGTTGGGGTACTGGGATAGGGAGATGTTGGGGTACTGGGATAGGGAGATGCTGGGGTACTGGGATAGGGAGATGTTGGTACTGGGATGCTTCGATTCTGGTATTCCGGGATGGTGAGATGCTGCTGTGCTGGGATGCTTGGATGGGTAGATGCAGGGCTACTGAGATGCTGTGATCCTTGGATGCTGGGATGGAGGTTGCTGGGATGAAG
>NC_091571.1:12139511-12144511 GCF_042767895.1 Penaeus vannamei | reverse complement strand
TAGTAGTAGTAGTAGTAGTAGCAGAAATAGAAGAAGTAGTAGTAGTAATAGCAGTAGTAGCAGTATCAGTAGTACCATCATTATCATTGTCTTAATCATCTGTCATTCCAATTCGATTTACACGAGACAGTACCGCTTTTGAATCCATTACTACACACTCAATCAGCAGCCTTGTCTCAGATACACCGTAGTAAAGACGCCAGTGAAATCAGACCTCCTTCAGAAGCGAAAATATTCCCAAGAAGTTGATATTGCATTCCAAGACCGGAATTCCGAGAAAGAGGGAAGGAAAAGGTCGATAGAAGAGAAGAGGAGACCAAGAAATGGATATGGCAGGGTGAGCAACTCCCTTGCAAGAGGACAGAATAAAAAGGAGGAGGGGGTGGAGTAGGAAGGGGAAGGAGGAGGAGGAGGAAGGTGGCAGAGGAGGAGGAGTAGGAAGGGGGAGGGGGAGGAGGAGTTAGAAGATGGAGGAGGGGGAGGAAAGGGGGAGTAGGAGTAGGAGTAGGAAGGGGGAGGAGGAGGAGGAGGAGTAGGAGGGGAAGAAGTTGGCGAGAAGCAAGAAAATGGAATAAAAGAGACAAGAAAAGACCAAGTAATGGAAATGGCAGGGTGACAAACTCACTCTCCGTTAAGAGGACAGAAGAAGGAGGAAGAGGAGTACGACGAGGAGAAGATGGTGAAAAGCAAGAAGATGGAGTAGAAGACACGAGAAAAGACCAAGAAATGGATATGGCAGGGTAACAAACTCATCCCCTTTTAAAAGGACAAGAAAGAAAAGAAGAAGGAGAAGAAGGAGTAGGATAAGATGGAGTAGATGAAGGGACAAGAAAAGACCAAGAAATGGATATGGCAGGGTATGTAACTCGTCCCCTTTTAAAGGAACAGAAGAAAGAGTAGGAGGAGAAGATGGTGAAGAAGAAAGTCAAGAAATGGATAGAGCAAAATGACCAGTTCGTCCCCTTCCAAGAGAAAAGAAAAGGAAAGGAGGCAAAAGAATAGGTATAACAATATTAAAATGAAGAAGAAGGGAAGGCAAGGGACCCGAAGAAATGGATACAACAGGGAAAATAGAAGAACGGGAAAAAGAATCAGAAAGAATGAAATAAAGAACTGAAGAGAAGCCAGCAAGACAAGAAGAGCAAGCAGAAGAAAAGAAAAAGAAGAAGACAGAAGCATCCAACAACTTTCTCCCACGAAATGGCCCCAGCAGAGTGGCTCCCTTACCCCCCCCCTCCCTCCCCCCCTTAAAGAAAACAAAGATCGAGTCATCGCGCACCGGAATTCACGCATCCGTCTGCGTTCGTGATTCTAGCATTTGCAGAAACTTGTTCGTGTGGAGAAAACTTCGGTGTTGATCGTGTCGCGAGGTGCAAGAAGCTTCGACGGTTTGAAATATTAACTTTTGAAATGTTGCGTAAAGTTTTGGAAGGAAATTGTGCCGAGCCGGGTTTTTTTTATGGATGATTTTATCTAAAAATGAATATCCATAATTCAGATGCTCTTCATTTTTTCTTCTTCTTTTCTTTTGCATATGAAATCAGAATAAATAAAAGAAAATGAGACAACGAAAGTATAAGATTTTCGCCAGGGAGACTTGTCCGAATCAAGATGTCAGTCACGAAATGTGTGTGACTTTAAGGAGACATTTTCATATCGTTCCGGCGTTGTGCGTCTTGGGCGGATATATATGTATATGCGTGTGGATGTGTATGCATATACGTACACACACACGCACACATACACATGCATACATACATAAATATGCATAAATAAATATACTTATATGTGTGTATATATATGTGTATGTGTGTGTATGTGTGTGTATATGTATATGTGTGTATATGTATATATATATATATATATATATATATATATATATATATATATATATATATATATATATATATATAGAGAGAGAGAGAGAGAGAGAGAGAGAGAGAGAGAGAGAGGGGGGGGGGGAGGTATATATAGATAGATAGATAGATAGATAGATAGATAAATAGATAGATAGATAGATAGATATAGATAGATAGATAGATAGATATGTATATATATATATATATATATATATATATATATATATATATGTACATATATATATGTATATATATATATATATATATATATATATATATATATATATATATATATATATATGTACATATATAGATACATACGCAAAAACACACACACACACATCTGTCTGTCAGCCCAGCTCCCAACCTCCGCCCGTGGTTACAGCTATCTTCGCATTCCCTCGCACGATCGACTTCAGTTCAAATTTAAAATCCCGGCCACCGTTTAAATCAACATGGGGGACCGAGCCAAGTGGGCGGCCGTTCCATTTGATAACGAAAAGAAAAATGTGTTGACAGTAATTAAAGCCTTTTAATCCTGTTCACAAATTCTTGTTCACTGGCTTTTAGATACAACAACAGCGACAGTCTATCCAAGTAAAGGGAAGTCCGTTTTAACAGTACCATGTAAAAGTCTTTTAGATGAAACTTATGAATAACCGTAAGTGAATTTCATATCAAATATATGGTATTAATGACGATGAGCATTAAACGGTAGGCATTTTGTATTAATGAAATTCTCTATGTATGTTTATATTAGTATAAATATACATACATACACACACACACATGTATATATATATATATATATATATATATATATATATATATATATATATATATATATATATATATATATATATATATGTGTGTGTGTGTGTGTGTGTGTGTGTGTGCATATATATAAATATATATATATATATATATATATATATATATATATATATATATATATATATATATATATATATATATATATATATATATATATATATATATATATATATATATATATATATATATATATATATATATATATATATATATATATACATATGCATATATATATACATATACGTATGTATGCATGCATGTATGTGTGTGTGCGTTTATGCATGTAGACTCGCGCAATGCGGCATTAAGAGAAAGGGATAAAAGAGAAAAAAATGCATCTTGGAATCTGGAGATGATCCAAAGTCAAGACGCCGTGGAGGAGCTCAGCAGACCAAGAGCGAGCGAAGGTATATTCGTAAAAGAAAAAGTAAAAAAAAAAAAAAAAACGAGGAAAGAAATATAAAAAAAAAACTCAATGACCGATGAAAAACCTCCGTTGCAAAAATATCATATGAGTAACAAAAGAAAGACAAAAAATATTCAGTAAAATAAATATTCATTCCTTGTCCCTGTACCTCGACTGGTGTATTTACAAAATTACTTTCATTTAGTGAATATATAGTAGATACTAAGCTATTACTGACACGATATAAACGTTTAAAAGATCCATATCTTACGAAATTATAGAATTTAAAGTACTATTTGTATAAAGGACGAGAAGGATCCGAAAAAAATACTAATCAGCAAAGAAAATAACAAAAGAAAGAGATTTCCATTCAAGAACTCGACTCTCCTCTGACTTTAGATTCACATAAGATTAGAAAGGAAAGGAATCTAATCCAACATGGGTAGGGTTCAGATGAAGACGGTTAGATGTGATTTTGTTCCTTATTGATGATTGCATTTGTTTTTAGAAATTGTTTTGTGCATGGAATTCTCAGTGATATAATACTTGAGCTTTTTTTATATAGAAGAAAGAAAGAAAAGAGAGAAAAAGAAAGAATTGGAGATAAATATGACGTACTTATTCTTTTTACTTATACACTCTTCTAAATCATGAAAGAGAGAGACAACGAGAGATAAGGAGAAACAGACAGACAGACAGATAGACAAACAGACAGACTGACAGACAGAGAGAGATAGACACACAAACAGACAGAGAGAGAGAGAGAGAGGCAGAGACAGACACACACACACACTCACACACAGATAGAAAGAGAGAGAAAGAGAGAGAGAGACTAAGAGCTTAAACTTCTTTCTGATTCCCCTGAGAATATATGCGATTATAACCTAGTGCAGTAATCTGCCCATCCACTTCACAGTTGAACACATACCTAAGCTGATAAGACTTAAGCAGTGATTCCTTTGCTAATATCTTTCCGTATCTTTGTGTCCTCTCCTTCCCTTTTCTCACAAAGGAAAAATGGTTTTCCTTTGAGTCTTCTTCCAAATTATCTTTCTCTCTTTTCCACCTACACGTAGAGAGAAGGAGATATTTGCATATCAACATTTACAGCCTCTCAGATAATTTTACAGTCTCTTTACCATAGTTACCCCTGTGATCTGCAACCGCCCGTTTTCTCTCTTTGCCAAAATTCCCAAGAGCATAGCGCTAATTAAACGGTGGTATCGTGGTCCCGTTTTTGACAAACTAGAGCTGAATACTTAAACATTCAAATATAACGCTTAAAGTTGGATGATTTGATTTTCATACTTATGTGAACGAATATTTGTATGTTGTATGAGCTATTCTTGGGTCTATCTGTCTTTTTTATGCCTTCGTAATGGTGATATTGGTAATAGTAGAATTGAGAGAAATCACATATAATGGTAATTCTGATCATCCTTATCATCATTATTATCAATAACAATAACGACAACAGCAAAACAACAGCAGTAATTATAATCAAAATAACAAATAACAATAATAATAATAATGATAATATTAATAATAATGATAATAATAATGATAATAACAATAATAATAATAGAAATAACAGCAATAATAATAATGATAATAATGATAATGATGATGATAATAATGATGATGATGATAACAATAATAACAATAATTATAATAATATTAGTAGTAATAATAACGCAAAGAAATATTTTTTCACTCGAATTCTAGGTCACACAAAAAACCCTGAAATATTAGCCTAGTCGAGCCCCACCTCCCCCTCCACCCCTCCCCTCCCCCTCCACATACACACTCGCTCTCCATGAAAATCTGAATCCTAAAATCTACGCACGTTGCTGAGTCATGTCAGGAAAGAGAAAAAAAAAAGAAGAAAAAAAAAAGTGAAA
>NC_091571.1:12114511-12122011 GCF_042767895.1 Penaeus vannamei | reverse complement strand
CGAGAATTGTCCGTGTGTTTGTGTGTAGGTGTGTGTGTGTGTGCGCGCGTGTGCGTGTGTGTGTGTGTGTGTGTGTGTGTGTGTTTGTCTATCTAGTAAGAATTTGTGCATTTTTGTTTGCATGTGTGTGTGTGTTTCTACGGTATGTATCTGTACACTTGTTTGTGAAGTACGCATTTGCATGTACCTGTATGTACGTGTGTTTGTGTAGATCTACGTGTATACGTATACATACATAAAACAAACGCTAGAATGACAAAACTAACGATAAGAGCAGCCCATAACGACACAGCAAACAAAACAGACGCCCACTCCAACTGCCGGCCAGGAAATGATCTGGAAACCAACCCAGAACAAGAAAACCTTCGCGTTGTTTTGTAAAGCAGTGAATGAAGTTTCGAGAGGTTTACGGTACGGCGCAGGGACGAAAGAAGAAGAAAGGAGAGAGAGAGAGAGAGAGAAAGAAAGGGAGAGAGAGAAAGAAAGAAAGAAAGAGCGAGAGCGAGAGAGAGAAAGGGCGAGAGCGAGAGGGGCGGGGAGAAAGCGAAATAAAGAGAGAGGGAGAGACAGAGAGAGAGAGAGAGAGAGAGATAATTGAAAGAGAAAGAAAGATGGAATTGTAGGTTCGAGAAGGCTGGAAGGCTGGGAGGTGCGCAAAATGGCGATATAATGAAAAGAGAGGAAGGTGAAAGCGGCGAGGAAAAGGGGTTAAGGGGATAGCAAGCGATGATTGACAATGAGGAAACCGAAAGAGAGAGAGAGAAAACAGAGATGGATGAAGGAATAAGGCTGGATTTTCTCCTTTCTCTTCGTCTGCTTTCTCTCCTTCTCTTTCTTTCTTTCTTTCTTTTTCTCTTTCTCTCTCCCTTTTTCTCTGTTGTTTTCATTTTTTCGCTTTCTTTCTCGCGTTTTTTTCTCTCCCTTTCCCTCTCCTTACCACCCTCCCTCCCTACCCCCCCCCCTCTCTCTCTCTCTCTCTCTCTCTCTCTCTCTCTCTCTCTCTCTCTCTCTCTCTCTCTCTCTCTTCCTCTTCTCTCTCTCTCTCTCTCTCTCTCTCTCTCTCTCTCTCTCTCTCTCCCTCCCTCCCTCCCTCCCTCCTCCCTCCCTCCCTCCCTCCCTCCCTCCTTTTCCTCCCTCTCCCTTTCCTTCTCCTCTCCCTCTCCCTCTCCCCTTTCCTTCTCCTCTCCCTCTCCCTTTCCTTCTCCTCTCCCTCTCCCCTTTCCTTCTCTCCCTCTCCCTTTCCCTCCCCCTCCCCCTCCTCCCCCCTCCCCCTCCCCCTCCCCCCCTCCCTTCTCCTTTCCCTCTCCCTCTCCATCCCCCTCCCTCCTTCTCTCTCTCTCTTTTCTCTCTCTTTTCTTTCTTTCTCTCTCTCTCTCCCTTCCCCCTTCTTTCTCTCCCTCCCTAAAATATATATCAGTGGACGGAAGCCAGAAAGCCTCTCCCTTTTTTTTAATGGCAAGAGCTGGTTTTGAGGGAACGCCTTCGGAGCTGCAAAGGTGCGGCAGAAAGCCCCAGGAGAATGGACAGTCTAAGGGCAAAGAAAGGCTTCAAAGATCGCACTATCTGAAGCGGTGAGGTTCGCTCTGAATGTGTAAATTTTTGTCCTTCTTGCCTTTATTTTTTCCTTGCTCTCTTCTCTCTCTTTGCTTTTTGTATGTGTATTTTTTTTTTCGTTACTTTCGTTCTTTTTTCCTCTCTGTCTGTCTTGCTGTTTTTCTCTCTATCTATCTATCTCTCTCTCTCTCTCTTTCTCTCTCTCTCTCTCTCTCTCTCTCTCTCTCTCTCTCTCTCTCTCTCTCTCTGTCTCTCTCTCTCTCTCTCTCTCTCTCTCTCTCTCTCTCTCTCTCTCTCTCTCTCTCTCTCTCTCTCTCTCTCTCTCTCTCTTTCTCCTTTTTACATAAACCACCATTCATTCTGGGGTTTAAAAGTCCGGTCTCCTTATAGAACGCCTTTGAGGACAAGGCTGGAAAGAAGGGGCGAATCATTCATAGTAGCGTGGCCAAAAAAAATTGTAATATAAAAATCTGTTATTTTATTTCATTTTTTTTCATTATTCATCAATAAAGCGAATCGTACCGGAAAGTAATTTTTTTTTTTCGAATTGCAAATGCCAACCGGTAACCACAGGCTCTGGCGTGCGTGCCTCCCCCCCACCCCCTTCCCATCTTTCTTTGATATCTGTTCTTCTTGGTTATCAAAACGTCGCTTTTCTCATCTCTCTCTCATCTTTCTTTCTTTTTTCTTTTTTTTTACTCCTTCTTTCTTTCTTCTTCTTTGTCTTTTTTGTTTATTTTTCTTATCTTTTCCCCTTTCTGTCGACTTTGTTCCGTCATCGTTCATATTCTTTTATTTCGTTTTCGTTTCTTTCTCTTCGTTCTTCGTTATTCTCTTGTTCTGTCTTGCTTTCTCTTCTCTTCTTTCTATTTTCATTCTTTTGTTTTTTTCTTATCATGTCATGTCTCTTCTACACTTTCTTTGCCTTTATTATTCCTCTTTTCTTTTGTCTTCTCATGTTTTGGTTAGCTTTGCCTTGTCTTTTTCCCCTTATCTCTTGTTTTGTTTTGTCTTGTCTTGTTTACTCTTGTCTTGCCTTGTCTTATTTTACTTCTTTTCATTCGTCTTGTTATCTCTCGTCTACTCTTGCCTTGTCTTGCCCTCTATTTGTTATTTTGTTTTGCCTTTTCATGCCTCATTCAATACTGCCTTGTCTTGTTTTTTTCTCTCCCTTTCTTTTGTCTTGTCATGCTTCGTCTACTTTTGTCATTTCTTCATTTTCTTTTCTTTTGTCTTGTCGTCTCGTTTAGTCTTGCCTTGCCTTGCCTTCTTCCTACTCTTTTATTTCATGTTGTTATGTCTCGTATAGTTTTGCCTTGTTTTTCCCCCTTTCTCTTATTTTGTTTTACCATGTCTCGTTTAATACTGTTTGCCTTATTTTCTTTCTCTTCTTTCATGTTTCGTTTTCTGCTTCACTGACAGCGCACACGTGGCTAATTTTTTCTTTTATGCATCTCTGTTTTCTGTGAACGGTTTATCCTCGTTCTCTTCTTCTTTCCTTCTTTCTTCTCTCACTTTTTCCCCTTATTCGCTCTCCACCATCCACCTTCACCTTTGTTTATTCGTGTTATTCCTCTCACTCTCTTTCCTCGCTCCCTTGCCTTTTCTCTTCTTCCTCGCTTGTTTTGCTCTTTTTTTTCCTCATCTATTTCGTTTTGTCATGTTTCCTTTACTCTTGTCTTGTATTTTCTTCATCTTTTCCAGTCAATGTGTTTCGTTTAGTCTTGCATTGTCTTGTCTTCTTTCCTTTCTTTTCTTTTTTTTCATCTATTTTTTTCTTATTTCTTCTTATCTCTCTTCTTTTTTCCTCTTGCCTTATCCCGTCTCGTCAACCCTTCTCTTTTTCTATACGTTTTTTTCTTCATTTTGTTACTTTCTTTCTTCCTATCTCTTTGCTTTTCTTCTTCACTTTGTTACTTTCTTTCTTTCTCTTTCTTTTTTCTTCTTCATTTTGTTACTTTCTTTCTTCCTCTCTCTTTCTTTCTTTTTCTTCATTTTGTTACTTTCTTTCCTCCTCTCTCTTTCTTTCTTCTTCATTTTGTTACTTTCTTTCTTCCTCTCTTTCTTTTTTCTTCTTCATTTTGTTACTTTCTTTCCTCCTCTCTCTTTCTTTCTTCTTCATTTTGTTACTTTCTTTCTTCCTCTCTCTTTCTTTTTTCGTCTTCATTTTGTTAATTTCTTTCTTCCTTTCTCTTTCTTTTTCTTCTTCATTTTATTACTTTCTTTCCTCCTCTCTCTTTCTTTTTTCTTCATTTTGTTACTTTCTTTCTTCCTCTCTCTTTCCTTTTTCTTCTTCATTTTGTTACTTTCTCTCTTCCTCTCTCTTTCTTTTTTCTTCATTTTGTTAATTTCTTTCTTCCTCTCTCTTTGTTTTTTTTCTTCTTCATTTTGTTACTTTCTTTCTTCCTCTCTCTTTCTTTTTTCTTCCTTTTGTTAAATTCCTTCTTCCTCTCTCTTTGTTTCTTTTTCATTTTGTTACTTTCTTTGTTCCTCTCTCTTTCTTTTTTCTTCTTCATTCTGTTACTTTCTTTTTTATTCTTTATTTTGTTACTTTCTTTCTTCATTTTGTTACTTTCTCTCTTCCTCTTTCTTATTTCTTCATTTTGTTACTTTCTTTCTTCCTCTCTCGTTCTTTCCTTTATTTATCCTCATCCCTTGCCAAAGAATATTCTAAAACCCAATTTCATAAGGCTTGGTTATATAGCAGTTGCGGTGCGCATTACTGCCGGAAGTGCGCTATTTTGGCTTATTTGACCTAAATGCATACGCAAAGAAGGCGAATTCATGGGTTAGTTTTTACTTTAAATCGTCCTTAAGCTCATTTCTGTTTGGGGCTGCCTCTATCTCCTTTCTCCTTTTCATAATTTAGGTTTTTTTTCTTTGTTTGTTCGTATTGTCTTTCTTTCACTCTTTTTCGTTTTTCTGTCTCTCTATCTGTCTATCTATCTATCTATCTTCTTTTCTCTCTCTCTTCCTCTCTCTTTCTCCATCTGTCTATCTATCTATCTCTATGTATCTATCTATCTATCTGTCTATCTATCTATCTATCTATCTATCTATCTACCTATCTATCTGTCTGTCTGTCTGTCTACCTACCTATCTATCTCTCTCTCTATCTATCTATCTCTTTAAAACAAATAGGATACATAAAAAAACAAAATAACCAAAATACTTAAAAGAAAAAAAAAGAAAAAAGAACAAAAAAATATTAATAATAAAAAAATAAAATCCCTAAATACTGGTACTCGGAACCGCCCGTTCAAAAGACGTCTTGGGAAGCCTTAATCCCTCCAGCGGGTTTGTATTGTAAAAAACGCATATCAGTGTAATCTCAGAGATTTCTTGTGAATTCTCCCTTTTGACTTCGGAGAAAAGTAGGGGTGGGGAGAGAGAGAGAGAGAGAGAGAGAGAGAGAGAGAGAGAGAGAGGAGAGAGAGAGAGAGAGAGAGAGAGAGAGAGAGAGAGAGAGAGAGAGAGAGAGAGAGAGAGAGAGAGAGAGAGGGGGAGAGGGGGAGGGAGGGAGGAGGGAGAGGGAGGGAAGGAGGAGGAGGGAGGAGGGAGGGAGGGAGAGAGAGGAGAGAGAGGGAGGAGGGAGGGAGAGAGAGAGAGAGAGAGAGAGAGAGAGAGAGAGAGAGAGAGAGAGAGAGAGAGAGAGAGAGAGAGAGAGAGAGAGAGAGAGAGAGAGAGAGAGAGAAGAATAAGAAAGAAGAGAGGGAGAGATAAGAAAGAGAGAGAGAGAAAAGAGAGAGAGAGGTTGAGAGACAGAGGAAAGAGAGAGAGAGGTTGAGAGACAGAGAGAGAGAGAGAGAGAGAGAGAGAGAGAGAGAGAGAGAGAGAGAGGAAGAGAGGCAGAGAGAGAGAGAGAGAGAGAGAGAAATAAATAGATAGTATCTCTCTACTTTATCTCTCTGTCTGTTTATCTTTCTGTCTATCTATGTCCATCTATCTATAGGTTTCATATCATTTTATCTCTGTTCATCTATCTGTCTATTTACCGCTATGCAACTGTCAATTAATTATTTATCTATTTGTCTGTCTGTCTACCGGTCTGTTTGTTTATCTATCTACACATCTATCTGTCTGCATGTGTATGGGGATTCTCATAATTCTATCTTCCCACGTAGTCCCATCGTGTGTGTGTGTGTGTGTGTGTGTGTGTGTGTGTGTGTGTGTGTGTGTGTGTGTGTGTGTGTGTGTGTGTGTGTGTGTGTGTGTGTGTGTGTGTGTGTGTGTGTGTGTGTGCTATACTTTGTTTTCACAGATGCCCAAACTATTTCAGAAATAATGTATTGTTATAAAACAGTTATATAACAGCGACACTTCATTCTCCCAGTTATTTTCCTCAATCTCTGAAAATCGATGGCAAGAATCCCGCACAGCTCTTACAAGTCTTACTGATCTAACAAATCAATCTGAAATGTCAGAAGGAGATATAGAAGAACATAAATGAATTCAACAGTGATCCGTGATACATAAGAACAAAGAGTCTTAGATTACCAACAATAGATGGCGCGCAAAGTATAAGAACAAAGAGTCTTAGATTACCAACAATAGATGGCGCGCAAAGTATAAGAACAAAGAGTCTTAGATTACCAACAATAGATGGCGCGCAAAGTATAAGAACAAAGAGTCTTAGATTACCAACAATAGATGGCGCGCAAAGTATAAGAACAAAGAGTCTTAGATTACCAACAATAGATGGCGCGCAAAGTATAAGAACAAAGAGTCTTAGATTACCAACAATAGATGGCGCGCAGCAAGAGAACTCTGGGAAACGCTCATGCTCTTTGCGAAAAGGCGATGTACCGAGTTCATGATATTCAACGACCCTTGGGAAATCGAGGTAATTGAAATTGTAGCTTATGGTATATGAGGTTTCAAAATTTGTAAAATAAATGTAAGAGAAAAAAGGAAAATCCCGAAGTATCATTATTTCCAAGGGGGATCTAATTTTCTGTTACGAAACCGTTTTTAAATCTTACTGTTAAAGGGAAAAGACGAAATGCATATAACATCTAGTACATACACGTATGTACATAACAGCAAGGGCATTATTACGTTGACAATCATGCGCTCACATGATTGTCAACGTAAGTACACTAGAGAAATAACTTAAAACAAACGAAAAATCGCGTTTGTTGGGTTGATCTTTCTCCACGAAAATGCCTCCCGAACTTCAAGATTGGCTTCGGCTTCAGCTTCACTAACACAAGTAATTCATAAACCGATGCCAACAGCGTAGGAAAATGGAGATTTGCAGCCGTGCTTGGAAGCAGATGCTAGTGCACAGGATGGATAAGATGATGCGTCTGTTGCAGCAACGGATATCACAAAAACAGCAGTTCCCGTTGAGGGTTTTCTCGCTTTCCCCGGGGGACGGAGAGTATCAAGTATATATCGTTCTGTTTTTCATTTCTTTCTCTCTATTTATCCATCTCTCTCTCTCTCTCTCTCTCTCTCTCTCTCTCTCTCTCTCTCTCTCTCTCTATCTATCTCTCTCTCTCTCTCTCTCTCTCTCTCTCTCTCTCCCTTCCTCCCTCACGTATATATCGTTCTATTCATTCTATCTATCTATCTATCTGTATCTCTATCTATCTATTGATCCCTTTCTTTTTCTCTATATATATATATCTGTATATCTATCTGTATCTCTATCTATCTATCCATCCCTTTCTTTCTCTATCTATATGTCTGTCTATCTATCTCTGTATATCTCTATCGATCTATCTATCTTTTACCAATATCTTAACCTTTCTACCCTTTTCCTCATCACAAGAACTGTCTCTACTTAACAAATCTTTTCTGCAGCTCACTTCTTCCATGATATTTTACACGTGTTTGCCTCACCAACAGCGCACACGTGGCTAATTTTTCTCTTTTATACATCTCTGTTTTCTGTGAACGGTTTATCCTCGTTCTCTTCTTTCCTCTCTTTCTTCTCTCACT
>NC_091571.1:12107011-12109511 GCF_042767895.1 Penaeus vannamei | reverse complement strand
TAGATGGTTTGCCTTAACTTTTTTTTTTTTTTTTTTTTTTTTTGGGGGGGGGGATTTGCAAGGTAATGTAAGAGGAGAGATGTGAAGAAGCAGAAATGACTAAAGAATGGAAAGGTTTAGCAATATATTTGCGTTGTGGAATATGTTCTCCTTATCTCTCTATGATTTTCCGTTTCTCCCCATCTCCCTCCCTTTTTTATCTCTCTCTTTCCCTCTCACCTTCCTTCTCTCTCGAATGATATCCCCTTTCGAAAAACAAACAAAAAAAAAAGTTTCGCAATATATTTGCGTTGTGGCACCCCCCCCCCTCTTATCTCCCTACATTTTTTCCCGATCCCCCCATTCTCCCTCCCTTTTTTCCCCCTCTCTCTCTTTCTCCTTCTCCTCCTTCTTTCTCTCTCGAATGATATTGGATCCGTGGAGTGTTGACGAAGGACTCGGGATGTGACAAATGTGTGCGAACTTTGGTTTTGGTCGCCGAGTGTTCTCCAGGCGTGCGGCGCGGTTCGGTGGAGTGGTCTGAAGGTCAAGAATTCCTTTCGGCCTTTCCCCAACCACGGCCGTAACGTCGGGACGAAAATAGCCTTCAGGAGGGCAGGTGGGGAGAGGTGGAGGAGAAAATCAGGGTTTGGGGTTTATTGGAATGTGATGGAGTCATTCAAAGGAGTTACCGAACGGATTTTGAAAGGGGGGGGGGATATGCAGTGGTTGGTAGAAAGGTATTTTAAGGGGATCGTAAAGTGGGGTTTGGTAGTTAGACGTCCAAAGAAGTTGTGAAACGGATTAGACTCAAATTCCCTTTAAAAATACAAAAGAGAATCTGACAGAAATCCATTTACACAAATAAATAAAAAACCTTGACCAAAATCCACGAAAAAATAAGAAAAAACACAAGCGCATCCGACGCAAAGCCATTCGAGCAAATTAAGCAAAGAGAATCGCACCAGAAAAGACATTCACGGAGAAATATTCCAACCAGACTTTCCTTCCGCACAGTCAGAAAACCTCAGGTTATTGTCAGCTATTAAAGTCAGCTCAGCTAAACAACGGCCGGGGGAGGGGGGAGGGGGGAGGGGGGCCACGAGGGGGTACGCCACGCCAAGCCAATACATCACCTGCGTCTGGGATGGAAGATTCCCGACCGACGAGAACAAGGCGGGAGGCTGATCACGGCGAGATCTCCGTGGATGTTCAGCGACGACGCGAGCGCTCGTTAGGGTACGGCGCCTCCGGGAAATTCATGGGCTGGAGGTGAGATTGCCGGTGATAACGGAGGTTTCGTTCTCGGAGGAATTAGGGAAGTGGCTTCGTTTTACGCACAGGAAGACGCAGGCATGTACATACACACGTATATAAGAAGAAAAATATATAGATAGATGCACAGGTACATTGGTGTATTGAAGGATAGATAGATAATCAATATATTCGATCAAACAATTATTAATGGAGTGCTTGGAAATGTTAATAACATAGTGAACTTTAAGCTTCCAGATTAAAAAAAAAACAAAAAAAAAACGCATACGAAATGACAATCTATATCAGCCAGAAAAAGCAAAGCAAACAAAAATTATACTTCCACCGTGAATCTTTGGAACCTTCAATGTACTAGTGTTACCTCACGCTATGTTTATGCCGTGGACATAGATCCAGCTGAAGTAAACGCGTTTTAAGAGATCCAGCTGAAGTAAACGCGTTTTAATATACCCCGAATCTGGCGCCGCTGTTTGCCGTAAATATAAAAGCATAATGCAAGTCTTGGTCACTCTCTCTCCCCGAGCATCAGGAGTGACGCCGAGAGAGCAAAGTTTACAACTTCATGAAGTCCAAGTCAGGCAGTAAATTGAATTTTGAATCACGGTGAGTTAATGCATTATTTTACAAGATTTTTCAAACGGACACTGGTCAAAGGAGAGAGAGAGAGAGAGACAGAGAAGGTGGGTGGGGGGTAGAAAGAGAGAGAGTGAGAGAAGGAGGGAGGGAAGGGGAGAGAGAGAGAGAGAAGGTGGGTGGGGGGTAGAAAGAGAGACAGTGAGAGGAGGAAGGGAAGAAGAGAGAGACAGAAGAGGGGAAGGATAGAGAGAGAGAGAAGGAGGGAGGGAAGAAGAGAGAGAGAGAGAGAGAGATGGAGGGAGAGAGATAAACAGACAGACGGAGAAAGAGCAGATGTATAAGAGAAAAGCAAAGAGAAAGAGAACATGAATAGGAGAAAGACAGACAGAGACAAAGAGCAAGTGAATAGGAAAGAGAGAAAGAGAGAAGCAGACCCACTCCGACCACGGAAAGTGATAGAGAGGAAGATAAAAAGACAGAAGAAAAGACGACAGAAAGAGAAAAAATAGAAAAAAAACAGAAGAAAAACGAGAAAGCTCCTGCGTGTCTGTCATCGCAAAATAAAACTGCTTAATAGGTCTTCCGCGGCGAAGGGTGCTGGGTTATGAATTTCCTTTCTTTTTTTCCCATTTTCTTTAATGGCATTCGAGTCAACAGACTTCCCCCCCCG
>NC_091571.1:12092011-12094511 GCF_042767895.1 Penaeus vannamei | reverse complement strand
GATAGATAGATAGGTACAGATATATAGATAGATATAGTTATAGAAAAAGATGTATATATATATATATATATATATATATATATATATATATATATATATATATATATATATATATCAGTGTGTATGTGTGTGTGCATGTGTATGTATATAAATGTGTGTATATATGTGTGTATATATACACATATATATGTGTGTGTGTGTGTGTATGTGTGTGTGTGTGTGTGTGTGTGTGTGTGTATGTGTGTGTGTGTGTGTGTGTGTGTGTGTGTGTGTGTGTGTGTGTGTGTGTGAATATATATATACATATATATTTATATCTATGTGTGTGTGAGTGTGTGTGTGTGTCTGTATTTGCGTGCCTGTGTGTGTGCATTCACGCACGAACCTTTCAACAATTTCAGAAATCTTTTTCCAATCCGGAAAATGACAAGCACGAAATGCATTATCATCAGCTACAAAAGATGAAATAATGTAACAAGGTGATTACATTAAGCGCATCTCGTGAGGATTCCGATTCGGCGAGAAATGTTGTCTGTTATTTATTTCCACAGGAACGGACAGAATGCCTCCGTAACTTTCGCATCGTTTCTTTCGTCTTTTTGCCGCACGCGCAGCAGTTTCCCTGGAAAATGTATTCACCTTCTATATACATGCCTGTCTGTCTATCTACCTATATCTATCTATCTATTTATCACTATCTCTCTCTCTCTCTCCCTTTATATATGTATACATACATACATAGATGCATACATAGATATATATATATATATATATATATATATATATATATATATATATATATATATATATATATATATATATGAATGTATGTATGTATGTTAATATGTAGGGAAGTATATATGTATGCTTATATATAGGAATGTACGTATGTATGTATCATGCATGCCTCTCAATTTTTCTGTCTGTCTGACTATCTGTCTGTTTGTCTGTCGTTCTTTCTTTCTGTCTTTCTGTCTGTCTATCTATCTGTTACTCTGTGTATCTATCTGATTGTGTATCGGATTTATGTTCTCAACAGATGAAAAAGTGACCCAATGTTCCGCGAAATGTTAGAATGTTGAAAGAGTGCTGCTTACCACGCCATGCCTTTTAATGCACATAAATATAGCGTTGTCAACTGCAGGACTTCATTTGGCGATCTTGCATATACGTTTTAGCACAGAGTGAGGGCGACACGTTGCAGCTCCATAAATTTGCAAGGCAGATGGGCTAATCCATGAAGAAGGAAAACCGAGTGTCTTATACGCATAAAGTCATATACTTGTATGTATACGTAAGGGCGGGGAGCTCTTATTTAATCAGGGATAAATGCGTCTTAATTGCCTTCTGACAGAAGTGTGAAATGGTATGCTTGCACCTGTCACTGTGCCTTGGGGGAAGGTGAGTGCGGCCTTACTCTTAATGTCACTGGTAAGACATATCTTAAGTGAATATTTTATTCTGCATATTTTATGTGAATATTTCATCTGAATTATCAGTAAACAACTGGTTAAAAACGCGGTGCATTTTCGGGTAAATGAGTAATGGAATAAAATGCCATTTATATTCTGTTTCTGAGCGAGAGATTATATCTTCAGAGAGCTCCTACCTGTCAAAGCATGGATGTATATATACAAATACAAATTGCATATATACGAAAGACGAATTCAGATTAACGTAAGTGCTATACACTATTTCTCTGTCACGAGATTCTTCTTAAGACATTAATAATAATTCAGATAATGAAAAATAAAATGAATGTGAATAAACAGAAAAAATAGATATATGAAAATGATAGTCCCAATGATAATAAAAAAGAGAACAATCTAACCACAAAAACGAATTCTTATTATGATAAGAAAGAAAGAAAAAACAGCAGAAAAGAAACGCCTATGCAGCTGATAAGACGTTAAAAAGTGTTGTTAGCACTTGCCACTAAGCCGTTAGTCAATCACGATGAAATTTATGATATCAATAAATTTTACGGCATCAGTAAAACTCTTCAGTAGTAATGATGGGTGAAATAACTATTGAATGCGCCATCACTCTGCACTCCAGGACTCTATTCTAACCAGGAAAGAACTTGCGAAATAATAAAGATCAACAAGATTATCGTACATTATCGCGGTGCATAAGCCGGGAAATTCCCCGCCGGTTTATCATAAGCAATATTTACTCTCTAATACCGCCCATAACTCCAGCCGTCTCCACCAGGGGCGCTCTCTCATAGCGCGTTTTCTATTTGTCTTCGGTTTTCTTATCATTATTTTGACGGATTTTTTTTCCTCTTTTTTTTCTTAGAGCAATGAGCCTCACTCTAAAATCATACTTAAGGTAATGAAGCTTGAATAATGACTCTTGGAATTAATAGTTAGCAAGAGGAATTTGCGGCAATTTGATCGGGAATTAAGGTGAATATCGCGTGTCATATAAAACGTATGTTTATTTTCACCGTTATTTAATATATGGCAATATAGGTAAGCATTAAATATCATATACT
>NC_091571.1:12084511-12089511 GCF_042767895.1 Penaeus vannamei | reverse complement strand
TGTATATCAAAGACACTTCGACCTACGCACTATTGGGGTGGTTTTTATGTCCTATCTCTATATATATCTTGCTATCTCTCTGTTTATCTATTTATCTTTATGTCTAGCTACCTATTTATATATCTTCCTGTCTGTCTGTTTGTATTTATGCGTCTCTCTGTCTATTTATCTATCTGTCAGTGTCTATCTACCCACTTACCTCTTTATTTATCTAACCATCTATCTATCTTTCTGTCTGTCTATCTATCTATTTATCTGATCTATTTGTGTCTGTCTGCATGTATCTATCTGTCTGTTTATCTGTCTGTCTATTTGCCTATCTTATTATCTGTCTATCCATCTATTTATCTCTCTATTAGTTTATCTATTTATTTACCTACCTACTATATATATCTTTATTATATCTACCTTTTATTTATCTATTTACCTATCTCCTCTTCTATGTGTGTGCGTGTGTGTGTGTGTGCGTGTTCATGTTTGTGCTTGTATGTTGTTCTTTTTGTGTGTTTATGTGTTATATCTGTTTTTGTTTTGTGTGTCTGTGTGTGTATTTGTTTGTATATATGTGTGTTTTTTCCGCTTATGTGTAAGTGTATGTATTTGTGATTATTTGTTGTTTTATCATTGTATTTGTGTCTGTATAAGTGCTCAGAATAATTGTGTTACGAAAGAATACACTTATATTTGCTTTCATGATTGCGAAACAGTCGTCTACCATTTTGAATTTCAAACGCGATAATGTGAGAGAAATGTTTGTTTCTGATCGCATTTGCAATCTTTGGTGTGATATAAAACCGGTAACTTTTCAGTGACGGAATGAATGGTAAATGTGAATATATATTCGAAGCCAATTACCTTTAATTTTATTTCATTTGATTTATCACTATAGGCAATAATGCTAACAAAACTCTTCCTTCCTCTCGATATCATGACAGCATTGCAGTTCTATAATTCCTAGTAATATATGGTTTTATTTGCATTTCCTTATAATCATCATCGGCAATATTCTTAATATTAATAATTTGCAGTATCATTATGATTTTTTATCGTCATTGTTATTATCATTATCATTATCATCATCCTCATCATCATTATCATTATTATTATTGATGTTATTGCTGTTATCACTATCTTAATTATCATCATCATTAATATTATCATTATTACGATTATTGTTGTTATTACTATCATTGTTGTTGTTGTCTTTATTATTATAATTATTATTATCATAATTATAATTTTCATCATCATTTTCATCATTATTACAATTATGTCTTTCATTACCATTAGTAGTAGTAGTAGTGGTATCATCGTTTTTATTACTATTATCGTTGTTGTTATTTGTAGTTATTTTCATTATGATTGCATTGTTAAAATTGTTATTATTATCATTATTATTGTTATTATTGTTATGATTGTTATCATTATCATCATTGTCGCTATTATCTTTTATCACCAATATCGTTATCATCATTATCGGTATTGTTATCATTACTATTGACATTATCAGAAACATTATTATCTTTGTTACAGTTATTATCATCATCAATATTGTTATTGTGCTTGCTGTTGTACTACGACTCTTTTATGATTGTCATTGTTATCATCGATGTTATTATTATTATTATTATCATTATCATCATTATTATTATTACCACTATCATTATTATTATCATTATTATTATCATTATTATCATTATTATCACTATTACCATTCTAATTATCATTATTATCATTGTTATCATCATTATTATTATTACCATTATCGTTGTTATTACTAGCATTATCAGCATTATCATTATCATTGTTATCATTATATTTTTTTGGTTATTTTCTGTTTTTGTTTGTTGTTGTTTTGCTTTTATCTTTGCCATCGTTAACTATCATTGTCATTATTATCATTTCTCTTATCATTGTAATCAACGTGACCATTATCAGTGTAGCTGAGATTTATCTTCACTATCAATTTCCTATTACTGTTTTATTAATCGTTTTCATTATTTTCTTCTTTAATTCCCGCATCGCTGTTTCATTACATCTACGACTATTTTATTCTACTGACTTTATTATTATTATTATTATTATTATTATTATTATTATTATTATTATTACTAATAATCTCATAAATTATCATCTCCAATACCGTCATTATTAACATCAGTGTCATCACCCCAGGTCATTCGCACCAATATCAGAATGTTTGTTATATGACTTTTTCCGAGACTTTGCAAGACGTGTGTTCATTAATACAACGAAGTAATGACATTGCAGGGCACACATTTACGCACCTATGTTTATGTGTGTTTGTTTGTTTGTGTGTGTGATTTTGTTTGTGTTTAGTTGGTTGTGTGTGTTTGTTTGTTTGTTTATTTTTATTTGTTTGAGTGTTTGTTTGTTTGTGTGTATGTGTGTGCATGTGTTTGAGTGTAGGTGTGTGTGTTTTGGTTTGTTTCTGTGTATGTATATGTGCGTGTGTGTACGTACGTGTCTGTATGTTAGCGTGTATGTGTGTCCCTGTATCTATGTTTGTGCTATAATGTGTATACGTGAGTGACCGAGGATAGAAGAGAGACATGCAGGGTGAATATATTAATAACAGAAATACGACAGGCGGCTCTGTTGATGAAATGAGACAAGTCACATCCGTCTTATCCTTGCTGACACAATCTCCTGTTGTGTGGCATTGTTGATTAATTCAATCACCTTTCTGTGTCACGTGTTCGCTCCTTTGCGAAAAGGAGAGAGAGACAGGGTGAGAGAGGGAGAGAGAGACAGGGTGAGAGAGGGAGAGAGAGAGAGAGAGAGAGAGAGAGAGAGAGAGAGAGAGAGAGAGAGAGAGAATGTGTGTGAGTGAATGAGAGGGAGAGACAGATAAACAGATAGACAGAAAGAAAGAGAGAGAGAGAGAGTAAAAGAGAACCCAAACAGAGGTAACCGGGAGAGGGAAGGAAATATATACCCGAACAAATCGTTCATTCGCGAAGGACGTGAGTGATTCTGAACTCCATGAGGAAAGGAACACGGCCTTATGAAGTGGTGATTATGAGAGCGCACTTTTCCTTCTACTTTTCCTTTCTTTATTCTGAGGGAAGGTGAGTGAGGCGCGTGTATTGGGAGAGGGAGTGAAGCGAGATTTATTGGGAAACGAAATTTGGATCGGTTTATTTGGGAGATGAAGTGAGGATAATGAATGAGGTAAATTTCATTGAGGAAAGGAAGTGAGAATAGGTTCGTCTTGGGGGAAAAGGAGACGAGGCACGGCGAGGAAAGAGTCTATCGAAGAAAGTGAGTGAAACAAACTTTCCTGAGAAAGGAGAGTGAGGCAAAGAGTGAGTTAAGGTGGAGAACCGGGCTTTATAGGGGGAGAACAGGTGCACTGACGAAAAAAAAGAAGTGAAACCAATCTTACGGAGTTAAAGAAGCGAAATAAGATATATTGGATAAAGGAAGGAGATGCCAGATGTGCAACAGAGGTTCAACATGACGAAGTGAATCCAGGATTAGGAATACGAGGGCGTGTTGCTGTAACTTCATGGACGATGCAACTGTCTGGGAAGCCGAACTTAGGACTATGAAGCAAGTTGCATCATTTGGAGACGCTGCGGTTGTGGTTGTGGGGAGAAATGTGTGGAAATAAGAAGTAAATAGAGAGGGAAAGAGAGAGAGAGAGCAAGAGACTGAACGAACGAGCGAAAGATTGAGAGAGCGACAGACTGTTAAAAAGAGACCATTAAAAAAAAGAAAGATAGGGCGAATTAAAGAAGAAGAAAAAAAAAACAGAAAGAAAGAGAGAGAGTGAAAGACCGAATCACGTCAGGAAGAAGAAAGACCGCATTCTAGAAGAAATATGAGAGGCATGACTATCGATTTCTCATTTGTCGCCGCGAGAGTTTGTGAGGAAAAACAAAAAACCGGGAATGAGACCGGGAGGACAGGTAATGCAATGCGCACACGTGAGTCCTCAGAGCTAGACACGGAGACGTAAAGTAAAGAACGGGAAGGGTGGCAATGAGGGTGAAATGAAGGCGAAATAGATGTGGAAATGATGGAGAAAGTAAATGAATCTCGCCGTAAATATATGTGTGTATTCATACATACATACATTCATTCATACTTAAGTGTATACATACGTTTATACTTACGTACGTACGTACGTAATATATACATACCTACATACCTGCATACATGTTTAAAGACATACGTACACATACATACGTACATACATATATAATACAAACATCTATACATGTTTTAACACAGATACATGCATACATACATACACACATACATACATGCTTATATACATACACACATATATACACAAATACACATATATACATGCATACATACATACACACATATATACACAAATACACATACATACATACATACATACATACATACAGACAGACAGACAGACAGACATACAAACATACATACACACATACATACAAACATACATACAAACATGCATACACACATACATACATAAATACATAAATAAAACTACATGGACATGAATACATAAACATACAACATCTAAGAAAGAAAATAACAAAAATGAAAACGAACGAAAAAAAAGAAAAATATGCGAGAGAGAAATAGCCAGACAAATCAATAAACACATGAATAAATAAACACACAAAAAAACAACACAAACCCAGAAATAAACAATAAATAAAATAAACAGAACCAAAATAAACAGGGACTGAACTCAAGCAGAAACGGATCGCTAAAACAAGAGTGGGACTTGACAGGAAGTGAGAAAAGGCAGACAGGGAAGATAACAAGTGTCCTGCCGTATAAATTCATTCAAGGGAGGAGGAAGTAATATTTCGAAGGCCATGAGTGGCGAAATACCTCATGGAAAAGTGTGTGCGCCATATTAAATGTAGACACGGACACTAAAAGCTTGGTGTGAGGGATCCATTAAGGGGGTAAACAATACGAGATTTTTTTTTCTCTCTATCTCTCATTCGCTTTTTTTCTTCTTTCTGTCT
>NC_091571.1:12072011-12079511 GCF_042767895.1 Penaeus vannamei | reverse complement strand
TCACGGAGTCCTCGCCAGGATAGCCTGTGACAGCCTCTCCTCCTGATCCTCTTGGAGTCCTCGCCAGGAGAGCCTGTGATAGCCTCTCCTCCTGGTCCTCACGGAGTCCTCGCCAGGATAGCCTGTGACAGCCTCTCCTCCTGATCCTCTTGGAGTCCTCGCCAGGATAGCCTGTGATAGCCTCTCCTCCTGGTCCTCACTGAATCCTCGCCAGGATAGCCTGTGATAGCCTCTCCTCCTGATCCTCTCGGAGTCCTCGCCAGGATAGCCTGTGATAGCCTCTCCTCCTGGTCCTCACTGAATCCTCGCCAGGATAGCCTGTGATAGCCTCTCCTCCTGATCCTCTCGGAGTCCTCGCCAGGATAGCCTGTGATAGCTTCTCCTCCTGGTCCTCACTGAATCCTCGCCAGGATAGCCTGTGATAGCCTCTCCTCCTGATCCTCTCGGAGTCCTCGCCAGGATAGCCTGTGATAGCCTCTCCTCCTGGTCCTCTCGGAGTCCTCGCCAGGATAGCCTGTGATAGCCTCTCCTCTTGGTCCTCACGGAGTCCTCGCCAGGATAGCCTGTAATAGCCTCTCCTCCTGGTCCTCTCGGAGTCCTCGCCAGGATAGCCCATGATAGCCTCTCCTCCTGGTCCTCACGGAATCCTCGCCAGGATAGCCTGTGATAGCTTCTCCTCCTGGTCCTCACGGAGTCCTCGCAAGGATAGCCTGTGATAGCCTCTCCTCCTGGTCCTCACGGAGTCCTCGCCAGGATAGCCCATGATAGCCTCTCCTCCTGGTCCTCACGGAATCCTCGCCAGGATAGCCTGTGATAGCCTCTCCTCCTGGTCCTCTCGGGGTCCTCGCCAGGATAGCCTCTGATAGCCTCTCCTCCTGGTCCTCTCGGGGTCCTCGCCAGGATAGCCTGTGATAGCCTCTCCTCCTGGTCCTCTCGGGGTCCTCGCCAGGATAGCCTGTGATAGCCTCTCCTCCTGGTCCTCTCGGGGTCCTCGCCAGGATAGCCTGTGATAGCCTCTCCTCCTGGTCCTCTCGGGGTCCTCGCCAGGATAGCCTCTGATAGCCTCTCCTCCTGGTCCTCTCGGGGTCCTCGCCAGGATAGCCTGTGATAGCCTCTCCTCCTGGTCCTCTCGGGGTCCTCGCCAGGATAGCCTGTGATAGCCTCTCCTCCTGGTCCTCTCGGGGTCCTCGCCAGGATAGCCTGTGATAGCCTCTCCTCCTGGTCCTCTCGGAGTCCTCGCCAGGATAGCCTGTGATAGCCTCTCCTCCTGGTCCTCTCGGAGTCCTCGCCAGGATAGCCTGTGATAGCCTCTCCTCCTGGTCCTCACGGAGTCCTCGCCAGGATAGCCTGTGATAGCCTCTCCTCCTGGTCCTCTCGGGGTCCTCGCCAGGATAGCCTCTGATAGCCTCTCCTCCTGGTCCTCTCGGGGTCCTCGCCAGGATAGCCTCTGATAGCCTCTCCTCCTGGTCCTCTCGGGGTCCTCGCCAGGATAGCCTGTGATAGCCTCTCCTCCTGGTCCTCTCGGGGTCCTCGCCAGGATAGCCTGTGATAGCCTCTCCTCCTGGTCCTCTCGGGGTCCTCGCCAGGATAGCCTGTGATAGCCTCTCCTCCTGGTCCTCTCGGGGTCCTCGCCAGGATAGCCTGTGATAGCCTCTCCTCCTGGTCCTCTCGGGGTCCTCGCCAGGATAGCCTCTGATAGCCTCTCCTCCTGGTCCTCTCGGGGTCCTCGCCAGGATAGCCTCTGATAGCCTCTCCTCCTGGTCCTCTCGGAGTCCTCGCCAGGATAGCCTGTGATAGCCTCTCCTCCTGGTCCTCTCGGGGTCCTCGCCAGGATAGCCTGTGATAGCCTCTCCTCCTGGTCCTCTCGGGGTCCTCGCCAGGAGAGCCTGTGATAGCCTCTCCTCCTGGTCCTCTCGGGGTCCTCGCCAGGAGAGCCTGTGATAGCCTCTCCTCCTGGTCCTCTCGGAGTCCTCGCCAGGATAGCCTGTGATAGCCTCTCCTCCTGGTCCTCTCGGGGTCCTCGCCAGGATAGCCTGTGATAGCCTCTCCTCCTGGTCCTCTCGGGGTCCTCGCCAGGAGAGCCTGTGATAGCCTCTCCTCCTGGTCCTCTCGGAGTCCTCGCCAGGATAGCCTGTGATAGCCTCTCCTCCTGGTCCTCTCGGGGTCCTCGCCAGGATAGCCTGTGATAGCCTCTCCTCCTGGTCCTCTCGGGGTCCTCGCCAGGAGAGCCTGTGATAGCCTCTCCTCCTGGTCCTCTCGGAGTCCTCGCCAGGATAGCCTCTGATAGCCTCTCCTCCTGGTCCTCTCGGGGTCCTCGCCAGGATAGCCTGTGATAGCCTCTCCTCCTGGTCCTCTCGGGGTCCTCGCCAGGATAGCCTGTGATAGCCTCTCCTCCTGGTCCTCTCGGGGTCCTCGCCAGGATAGCCTGTGATAGCCTCTCCTCCTGGTCCTCTCGGGGTCCTCGCCAGGATAGCCTCTGATAGCCTCTCCTCCTGGTCCTCTCGGGGTCCTCGCCAGGATAGCCTGTGATAGCCTCTCCTCCTGGTCCTCTCGGGGTCCTCGCCAGGATAGCCTGTGATAGCCTCTCCTCCTGGTCCTCTCGGGGTCCTCGCCAGGATAGCCTGTGATAGCCTCTCCTCCTGGTCCTCTCGGGGTCCTCGCCAGGATAGCCTGTGATAGCCTCTCCTCCTGGTCCTCACGGAATCCTCGCCAGGATAGCCTGTGATAGCCTCTCCTCCTGGTCCTCTCGGGGTCCTCGCCAGGATAGCCTCTGATAGCCTCTCCTCCTGGTCCTCTCGGGGTCCTCGCCAGGATAGCCTCTGATAGCCTCTCCTCCTGGTCCTCTCGGGGTCCTCGCCAGGATAGCCTGTGATAGCCTCTCCTCCTGGTCCTCACGGAGTCCTCGCCAGGATAGCCTGTGATAGCCTCTCCTCCTGGTCCTCTCGGGGTCCTCGCCAGGATAGCCTGTGATAGCTTCTCCTCCTGGTCCTCTCGGGGTCCTCGCCAGGATAGCCTGTGATAGCCTCTCCTCCTGGTCCTCTCGGGGTCCTCGCCGGGATAGCCTGTGATAGCCTCTCCTCCTGGTCCTCTCGGGGTCCTCGCCAGGATAGCCTGTGATAGCCTCTCCTCCTGGTCCTCTCGGGGTCCTCGCCGGGATAGCCTGTGATAGCCTCTCCTCCTGGTCCTCTCGGGGTCCTCGCCAGGATAGCCTGTGATAGCCTCTCCTCCTGGTCCTCTCGGGGTCCTCGCCAGGATAGCCTGTGATAGCCTCTCCTCCTGGTCCTCTCGGGGTCCTCGCCAGGATAGCCTCTGATAGCCTCTCCTCCTGGTCCTCTCGGGGTCCTCGCCAGGATAGCCTGTGATAGCCTCTCCTCCTGGTCCTCACGGAATCCTCGCCAGGATAGCCTGTGATAGCCTCTCCTCCTGGTCCTCTCGGGGTCCTCGCCAGGATAGCCTGTGATAGCCTCTCCTCCTGGTCCTCTCGGGGTCCTCGCCAGGATAGCCTGTGATAGCCTCTCCTCCTGGTCCTCTCGGAGTCCTCGCCAGGATAGCCTGTGATAGCTTCTCCTCCTGGTCCTCTCGGGGTCCTCGCCAGGATAGCCTGTGATAGCCTCTCCTCCTGGTCCTCACGGAGTCCTCGCCAGGATAGCCTGTGATAGCTTCTCCTCCTGGTCCTCTCGGGGTCCTCGCCAGGATAGCCTCTGATAGCCTCTCCTCCTGGTCCTCTCGGAGTCCTCGCCGGGATAGCCTGTGATAGCCTCTCCTCCTGGTCCTCTCGGGGTCCTCGCCGGGATAGCCTGTGATAGCCTCTCCTCCTGGTCCTCTCGGGGTCCTCGCCAGGATAGCCTGTGATAGCTTCTCCTCCTGGTCCTCACGGAGTCCTCGCCAGGATAGCCTGTGATAGCCTCTCCTCCTGGTCCTCTCGGGGTCCTCGCCAGGATAGCCTGTGATAGCTTCTCCTCCTGGTCCTCATGGAGTCCTCGCCAGGATAGCCTGTGATAGCCTCTCCTCCTGGTCCTCTCGGGGTCCTCGCCAGGAGAGCCTGTGATAGCCTCTCCTCCTGGTCCTCTCGGAGTCCTCGCCAGGATAGCCTGTGATAGCCTCTCCTCCTGGTCCTCTCGGGGTCCTCGCCAGGATAGCCTCTGATAGCCTCTCCTCCTGGTCCTCTCGGGGTCCTCGCCAGGAGAGCCTGTGATAGCCTCTCCTCCTGGTCCTCTCGGGGTCCTCGCCAGGATAGCCTCTGATAGCCTCTCCTCCTGGTCCTCTCGGGGTCTTCGCCAGGAGAGCCTGTGATAGCCTCTCCTCCTGGTCCTCTCGGGGTCTCCGCCGGGATAGCCTGTGATAGCCTCTCCTCCTGGTCCTCTCGGAGTCCTCGCCGGGATAGCCTGTGATAGCCTCTCCTCCTGGTCCTCTCGGAGTCCTCGCCGGGATAGCCTCTGATAGCCTCTCCTCCTGGTCCTCTCGGGGTCCTCGCCAGGAGAGCCTGTGATAGCCTCTCCTCCTGGTCCTCTCGGAGTCCTCGCCAGGATAGCCTGTGATAGCCTCTCCTCCTGGTCCTCTCGGGGTCCTCGCCAGGAGAGCCTGTGATAGCCTCTCCTCCTGGTCCTCTCGGAGTCCTCGCCGGGATGACCGTCGCTTGGGATTCCTGCTCAGGATTTCCCTTTGTCCCTTTCTCCCCCTCGCTTTTTTATCTATCTTTATCTAACTATCATTTAGTGGAAGTTTTTTTTGTGTGGGTATAGAAAGATATATATACGCCTGGATATATTCGTTTTTTCTTTCTTTCTTTCTCTCTCTCTCTCTCTCTCTCTCTCTCTCTCTCTCTCTCTCTCTCTCTCTCTCTCTCTCTCTCTCTCTCTCTCTCTCTCTCTCTCTCTCTCTCTCTCTTTCTCTCTCTCTCCACCCCTCTTTCTCTCCTGGATGACTGTTGATGCGGATGTATCTATCTGTTGAGATCCTACGCATTCCCTGCTCGAAATCTTTATTGCTAAGCGTCCTTTGCTTATGTCCTGAACTACTTAGCAATAATTTCTTTCAACAAAGAGCCTATTATTGGAAACCCACTACATGGACTAAATGGTCCGATAACTCTCCTAAAAATAAATATAGGTGACAACTTCTTGAACGGAATAATGCTTCGAATTTGAATTTACATTTAATTCCAGTTCTAGAAGTTTGTTAGAGATTTCTCCTCTCTCCTCTCTCCTTTTTTCTCTTTTTTTTGAGGTTTCCTTCTTTGTACTTAGCTTATGAGAAAAAAACACATATCTGCTTTTCAAGTATAGTGTAGTTTCTTAAGTAAACGAATCTTTAGGAAGAAGTTTCAGCGACTTTGGTTCAGGTATATTTCGCACTAACGATTTTAGCCCAAAGAATTCTATTGCTTGGAGGCGAGAGGAGGGAAGAAAGAGAGAAATCATAGACGAATGCGTAATAAAGGAAGGGATGAGAGGAAGCAACATTTAGAATGAGAGATAAAGCGAGATATAGATATTCAAAGATAGGTAGATAGAAGCCAGATTGCCAGACACACAAACAGGCTAGCAGGCAGACAGACAGGTATACTAGACAGACAGACAGGTATACTAGACAGACAGGCATACAGATAGGTATACTAGACCGGCAGACAGACAGGTATACTAGACAGACAGACAGGTATACTAGACAGACAGACAGGTATACAAGACATGCAAACAGACAAGCAGACAAATAGACAGGCAAACAAACAAACAAGAACAAAAGAGAGAGAGAGAGAGCGAAAACGAGAAAGAGTCCCAAAGTCCCAAAACACACAGAGCGAAGAGAAAGGAGGAGAGAAGTGGAGAAATTCGTACTACAAGGAAGTGAGAGCTATTGTAGAGCTTAGGGAATGATCCTTAATGTGAGTCTGGAGTGGCATAGTAGAGATAAGTGGCTGATGATGGAGAGAACGGCGAAGGGAGAAGGAAAGGGTCACGTTTTACACTTCCGGGGATAAAAGAGAATGAGGGAGAGAGAAAGAACGGAGGGAGAAGAGGGGAAGGCGAGAGAGAAAGGGAGAAAGAGAGGAGGAGAGGGAAACAGACAGAATGAAAGAGAATAAGAGAGAGGGAGAGAGAGAGATGTGAGAGAGAAAGAGAGAGAGAGAGAGTTAACCAGACAGACAGACAGCCAAAGACAGAGAAAGAGCAAGAAAGTAGGAGTTTTGGTAAGAAAAGTCTCAAGAAGGCGTAGTAAAAATGGTGGAAGCGCGAAACAAAGACTGTAAAGAAAACGAGAATGGCCGGAAGGAGGATGGAGGTGATAGCAACTTGAAGATGAAGACAGAGAATAGAGAGAGAGAGAAAGAGGGAGAGAGAGAGAGGGAGGGAGGAGAGGGAAGGAAGGGCTGATAATGGCAAGAGGTAGAGAGTGAAGGATAGAGGTGGGGCGAGAGAATGGAGGAGAATGAGAAAGAGAGGGAGAGGGAAGGAGCAGAAAGAGGCAGAGTGTGAGGGAGAGAGAGGGAGATATGTAGACAGAGAGAGAATGAAGGAGAATGAAAAGGAGAGGGAGAGGGAAGGAGGCAGAGAGTGAGGGAGAGAGAGGGGGATATGTAGACAGAGAGAGAATGAAGAAGAGAGACAGGGGGAGAGGGAGCGCGGTAAAGAAAGAGTCGAAAGGAGGGAGAGAGAGAGGGGTAAGTAGACATAGAGAGGATGGAGGAGAATGAGAAAGACAGGGAGAGGGAAGAAGGGGCAGGATAAGGCAGAGAGTGAGAAAGACAAATGAATAAAGGGCGTGGGATAAGAAGTAAGACAGAGAAAATGGGGGAGAGGAAAGAGAGGGCGAGGGGAAAAAAGGGGTAAAGAGTGAGGGAGAGCGGAGGAGAATGAAAGAGGGAGAAAGAGGGAAGAAGGAGTAGAACCACGCAGACAAGGATATAGAGATGAGATAAGAAGAGAGAAGGAATGGAAGAATGAAGCAGACGAGGAGAATAGGGAAGAGCAAAGAGAGACAGAAAGAGGCAGGAGACACTGAGTAAAGGAGAGAGAGAGAAGAGGGAGGGATAAGTAGACAGAGAGAGAGTGGAGGAGAATGAGACGGAGAGGAAGAGGAAATGAGGAGCAGAAGGAGAGAGAGAGTGAAGGAGAGAGAGAGAGGGCATGGGATAAGAAGCAAAACACAGAGAGAGTGAAGGAGAAGGAGAGCAGAGGGTGGGGGGAGAAAGAGAGGGAGAGAGAGACAGAGAGAGGGGAATACGGAGAGAGGAAAGGAAGAGAGAGGTGGAAAATGGGCAGAATGGAAAGAGGGAGAATCATAAATAATAACATATATAGAAGGACAGATAGACAGACAGACAACAAACAAGCAAACAAAGACAGACAAAACAACAGACAAAGAGAAAGCAAGATAGAAATGATAGACAAGAGAAGAGAGGAGAATGAAAGGTAAAGAGGGGGAGAAGGGGGAGGGGGAATGGAGGGCGTCCTGCTGGAAATAATTCCCCAAATCTATTGAACTGTGAGAGTCGCGCAGCCT
>NC_091571.1:12067011-12069511 GCF_042767895.1 Penaeus vannamei | reverse complement strand
TTCTGATTGTATCCATTTTTTGTTTGTTTGTTTGTTTGTTATTGGCCTCTCTTTTTTGTTTGTTTGTTATTGCCCTCTCTTTTGTGTTTGTTTGTTTTGCAAGTAAAAAATATATGGTTGTAGGAGTGTTAACTGGAAATTATAGTTGGTAGATATTATAGTAATGATGATGATGATGATGATGATAGTAATGGTAATGATAGTGATCATATTATCAAGAGTAGTAATATTATGATAAAACTGATACTATATTAGCAATAACAATAGCAATGGTAGTACCGGTTATGGTAACGTGATGAAAATGGTCATAGATCCTGGTAATATCCATCCCTACCCCTCCCCCCCCGTCCTCTCCCCCTCCTTCGAACGACCCATTACCCCTCACCCCCCCACCCAAATCCCTCCCCACCTACCCTCCCCTCGGATCCCCTCTTCTCCCTTTAACCCTTCTCTCTTACCCCATTATTCCCCCCCTATTCGATTACCTCATCTCTTTACATCTATTACTCTGCCCCCTCCCCCCCCACTTGCACTTATCTTGGCTACTTACCTCCCTAATCCCTCCCTTTCCCCCTTATCCCTACCCTATACCCGCCTTATCCTTTCCCCTTACCTCCCTTATCCCTGCCCCTTAACCTTTACCACGTACCCTTTACTTCCCTTCTACGTCTCCCTCACCCCCTTATTCCGCTCCTTACCCCCCTTACTGCGCCCCCACCCCCTTATCCTCTCTCCTCATTCCCCCTACACACTCGCCTTTTCCCCCATATCCCACCCATTACTCTTTACGCCGCCCTCCTTACTCCATTTACCCCCGCCCCTTTACCCTCCTCCCCACACACACACATTCTCTTACACCCCCATACCCCCCACCCTCCTTACCCCCATACCCCACCCATCCCCCCTCCTTACCCACCCATACCCTTGTCGTACCCCCCACCCACCCCTAAAAGTCCCCTTCATCAATCGTTCCCCCTCCTTCCCCCTCCCCCTACCCCCCTTACCCGCGGGAACGGACACTTGCAACCGGCACGACTCGGAAGATCCCTTAACAGGCTTTGTCAATTATGTGGATTGCAATGGTGATCGCCCCCGCTCGTGTTGCAACGCCTGGGCAACTCACGGGACCGGAAAAACGACAAATCCCTTGAAATGGGGGAATGCGTCGACCGCGAGAAAGACGGAGGGAGCGGATAAAAAAGAAGAAAAGAAAGAAAGAAAAAGAAAAGAGGTGGAAGGGTGAGAGAGAGAGAATGGGAGAGAGAGAGAGAGGGAGGGAGGGAGGGAGAGAGAGAGAGAGAGAGAGAGAAAGAGAAAGAAAATAAGAGAGAGAGAGAGAGAGAGAGAATAAGAGAGAGAGCGAGAATGAGAGAGAGAGATACATAAAATGAGAGAGAGAGAGAGAGAGAGAGAGAGAGAGAGATACAGAGACAGAGACAGAGAGAGAGGGAGGGGGGGCAGAGAGAGACAGAGATAGATAGATAGATAGATAGATAGAGAGAGAGAGAGAGAGAGAGAGAGAAGAAAAAAGAGAGGAAAAAATCTAGATGTAAGCTATAACTTTGCGTGTTCGAAAAGCTTATCCAATGTATTTTTCTCCAGCAATATAATTTACATAATTATATAATGTTCTACTTATGCATCTTGGATATGAATAAAAGATGTATAATGATGTCTTTCTGAGGTTGCAGCATAGGCCTAGAAATACAAAATACAAGCAAAATGCATCTTTATTATTACCATTATCAACATTACAATAGTACTCTTATTGTTATTAAGCCTAGAGTAATATCATTGCACTAATTTTATTTACTATCATCTTTATCAACGTCATTATCATTATAACTATTGCTGTTATTACTGTGATGAACATTACTGCTATTGTCAATGTCTTTTCTTATAATTACCATTATCATTATTATCATTGTTATTACTAACGCGAATATCATCATCCCTAATAATATCCCAAAGATTATCATCGTATCCTTATTGCTGTTATTATCATCGTTATTCAAAATGGCGTCAGAATCTTAGCTTTCTTACCGTCATCAGTTTATATTTGAAGAGGAACTACTGACCCAGACTAAGTTGGGAGACGGAGCTGCATTGGGAACATAAGACGAGACAAGACAAGAATTTAAGGAAGTAAAATCAGATAAAAGAAAAACAAATGACTAAAAGAGAGACGGAAACAATACGAAACGATGAAAAGAATTAAAGTAAATTAAATTAAGAAGAAAAAAATCAAATATACTATAGATAATAGAACATAAAAAGAAGAGAAATTTGCAAAAATGATAAAAGATAAAAAGGCCAAAACTATTTTTTAAATGTGCGGCGTGATGACGACGGAGTATATAGTCTCATGTGCGGAGTTTCAGGAAGTGCGGAGTGGTGCGTATGAGGCAAGAGATCTGTGAGCTGCGAGGAGGAAAGAGTGTGGTGAGGAAACTTTTGAGGACCGACGGGAGGGGAGTAATATGGAGTGTGGGAGAGGCAG
>NC_091571.1:12057011-12059511 GCF_042767895.1 Penaeus vannamei | reverse complement strand
TGAAAACCCTAGAGAATGCGGGGATGCGTGTGAAAATCAAGTATAAAATATGGATTCGCGGCGAGAGAAGCGCCATTGTGTACTCCAAACTGTATCTTATTTGCAAAGATTTCGCACTGTCCTTTCGATTCTCGTGTGAACATATCGCTTTTGAAATCCCTCTTCAACTGTTTTAAATTTCCCCAATAAATTATGTATGAAAAAACGACGCAGCTTCTTCAGCAGCGACGAATTCATTATGCAGGCGCAGGAGAGAACCAGCTGATGTATCCTGAGCCTCGGTGAATGGACTTTGTTAAGGCAAGGAAGACCGAGATGTGTAAACACGGGAGATGAAAGTGAGGACGCAGTGAGACGAAGTGGTGTGACATGAACGAGTGTCGCCGTACGGAGCATAATTAGCAACGAGCGCCTCCACCTGGGCTCGTCAAACGGCTGCCACGGTCACAAAAGAGGCAGAGAAGAGCGCGTGAGTTACGTCGAATGTAATTATAGCGATCGTGCAAGACAGAATGTGCGGGAAGCTCTATATTCCGGGGGGAATGTATCAGCTGAAAGGATGCCCTAAATTGTATTATTGCGGAGAAATGCGTTTAGTTTGGGCCCTCGGTTAACAATCCCGATTGGGGAAGCGTGTGCAGACTCTCTACATGGAATGAACAGGAAGACGGTCCAGAATGTGGGACGACCACATGCTAGTTTGTTTGCATGAAATACACCGCCGAGAGGAGAGGCAAGTTAAGCGTGTCTAACGTTCCACCATTCAGCATTTCCCGGCAACATTTACCTTTGGCTTTTATTTGGGATCGTTGTTGCTGATCCTTGTGTCAAAATGCAGCTCGCTTGCATTATCAACGAGGGCCGGGGCATATAAGCATACGGAATGGAGATCATGGCAATTAGCAAATGCTGCGCTTTCGGCCTCACTGTTCGGTTCCGCTCGCATCCATCATGCAATGAAATAAACCCGAGACTGTTAGCGCAGACTTCGAGCTCCGTGCGCGAGAGGGCGCTTCCTACCCCTTACCCCCCCCCCCCTCCCCTTACTTCCCCCGTGTGTCCAGTTACTACCATCCTCTTTTAACACGACACACTTCGCATTACCGTTATCGCCTATTCCTGTTAATGCAGTCATCACGGGAGCTATAGAGGTCCTCGTCAATTAGAAGAGACAATGTCGTGCTCCAAAAAAGAGTCCCACCATTGATGGCAACAGCGCAAGACCACCGGAGCGACCTCGCCAGCACAAACCTCTCTTCAGCACCTACAGGAGGACGAAAAAGGCACACTAACGACTCTCTTTCTAAAAGGCAGCGTTTAACAAGCAAATATCAACAGTAAAGCTGACACTCTCGAATACCTACAGCCATTAATGCAAGCAATACTAACGTTGCAATTATGACCACCGTTACTACCTACAATGCTACTGCACTATGTCTGCGCACAGGCCTACCAATATCACTCCATATCCTTAATGACCATTACAGTCAGCGCAATGGGGAGCAGCCAGCATTACAAGTACAGCTAATACCCTCCTAGTGCTGCAGCCTTTCCCCGTCGAAGCGAGAACAACTGAGAGCGTCGACGTATTTCCACCTCGATTCCACTTTGCGCTAGAGATAGCGGAACCCGCAAGAAAAGCATAAATTCGCTGAGATCAGATAGGGTTGCCATCCATCTCAAATTCTCATTAGATTGTCGACGTGATGTCTGTCTGATGAAGTGGATAAGGGAGAGAGGTTTATGACTTCCAAATTGTCGAGATTTAGCGCTAAACTTATTGTTCGTAGGTTTCAGTCGTCGAACGCAAAACAACCAGCGTCTAAATGATTTAAAGCGAAAAAGAGACGTAATGCTTTGCTGGTGTATTTGATGTAGAACCAATCCAATAAATCCTGAAACATCAGACTAATACCAAGTTAAGCTTTCAGGTTTTAAGTTTTATCCTCTAAAAGGAAAAGATGCTTAATGGAATACGTTTTACTCGTGAAACTGAAACCTCTTTCGAATAGTATTAAAACGTATAAAAAATGTAAGAGCATAGTATGAATTTCAAATGTGAGTAACAAGAACAAGAACCAACGCTGCCCTTTACAGACTACACACTTCTCCAGAGACATTATTACATTATCTACAACCGCGTGATCATACTTGAAACTGTCATGATAACCGTTACCCCACAGGTATACCAGGTATCTTTATTACAAGGAGCACCATCGGCTCGAACACCCAGTAAAACCGCTATTACAGTATGTAAAATGATGCGTGTAATAGGACCTCTGACGCAGATGTCTAGTATTACCTAACGGCGCTGGAATCGGGTCGTGGGTGATCGCAAGGAGGAGTCTGAGAGAGAGAGGGGAGGAGGTGGTAAGGGAGGAAGATTGCGAGGGAAAAAGGGAGTTGGAGAGAGAGAGAAAGAGGGAGAGATAAAGAGAGGGAGGTGGTAAGGGAGGAAGAATGCGAGAGAAAAAGGGAGCTGGAGAGAGAGAGAGAGAGG
>NC_091571.1:12037011-12042011 GCF_042767895.1 Penaeus vannamei | reverse complement strand
CCTCCCTCCCCTCCCCCTCCTCCTCCCCCTCCCTCCCTCCTCCTCTCCCTCCTCCCTCCCTCCCCTCCTCCTCCCCCTCTTCCATCCCCTCCCCTCTTCCTTCCCCTCCCTCCTCCATTCCCTCCCTTCCTCCCTCCCTTCCCCTCCTCCATACCCTCCCCCTCCTCGAACCCTTCCCTCCTCCATACCCTCCCCTCCTCGAACCATCCCTCCATCACACCCCCCCCCTCCTCCCTCCCCTCCCCTCTTCCCTCCCCTCCCCTCCCACCGGCGTCCCTCCGTCCCCTGGCAGGTGTTCCCGGCGCCGCGAGCACCTCCTCGCCATCCCTCACAGCGAAGGGACATGTTCACAGAGGCGAGTCATGGGCTCCATAAATCGCGGGGTCGGGCGCTTCGTACACACGCCGGCCGCGTCTAATGCCAGATTTGCAAAGTAATCACAGGTCGATGCAGTCTTAGTCTCTGTCTCCCTCTCCGTCTCTGTCTCTCTTTCTGTCTCGTTTGCTCTCTCTCTCTCTCTCTTTCTTTCTCTCTCTCTCTCTCTCTCTCTCTCTCTCTCTCTCTCTCTCTCTCTCTCTCTCTCTCTCTCTCTCTCTCTCTCTCTCTCTCTCTCTCTCTCTCTCTCTCTCTCTCTCTCTCCCTCCTTCTCTCCCTCCTTCAATCCCTCCCTCTCTCCCTCCCTCTCTCCCTCCCTCTCTCCCTCCCTCTCTCTCTCCCTCTCTCTCTCACTCTCTCTCTCACTCTCTCCCTCCCTCTCTCCCACCTTCTCTCCCACCTTCTCTCCCTCTCTCCCTCTCTCCCTCCCTTTTTCCCTCTTTCCCTCCCTCTCTCCCTCTCTCCCTCTTTCTTTCTCTCCTTCGCCCGCTCGTGTTCGTCGTGGGCCCACAGTTCATAGTGAAACATAGACTCGCATCCTCGCCGTTTGTCAGAAGGCGGACATGCGAGAGTAGTCGTTCAAGAAGATATCGTAGAGATTTAATGACGAAGGTTTTTTCTTTATCTATCTCCTTTTTTTTCTTTTTTATTTTTTTATTTTTTGTTTTCGTTTCTAGCGACTATAGATTTGCTAGTTTTGAATTAGTTTTGTTCATATGTTGTCGTTCTGTCTATTTGGCTATCTACCTATATATCCATCTGCTATATATATATATATATATATATATATATATATATATATATATATATATATATATATATATATATATATATATATATATATATATATATATATATATGTGTGTGTGTTTCATGTGTATATATGTGTGTGTGTGTGTGTGTCCATGTATGTGTGTGTGTGTGTGTGTCCATGTGTGTGTGTGTGTGTGTGTGTGTGTGTGTCCATGTGTGTGTGGGTGTTTGCGTGTGTGTGACTGTATGCGCGTGTGTGCGTGTGAAATCCCCATAGCATTTGACAAAACAGTAAAATCCTACATAAAGCACTTGACGACTTGAGCTTGAAACCTGAACCGACCCGACATTCCCCTGAACTACGTTGTAATGCTAACACAGTTGCGGTGCTTCTCAGTGAGATGGTATAACACCAGTTCTCGGTTGTAGGTCGAATGAAAGAATTCTTTGTTTCTTTCATTCATTTTTTAGTTAATTTGAACTGCAAGATTTTACGAAATTAATTCACTTTCACTTTCCATAATTGTTTTGACTATAACACGCGTCCTCGCTTTTAAGTCAAATGAATTTATTTATCTTTATTTTTTATTCATTTATTTTCATTTTTTTAGGAAATTTGAACTGCAAGATTTTACCTAATGAATCGTTCTTCACTTTAATTTTACAATTGATTTGAATGAAACGCATCCTCGGCTTTAAATTAAGTTCATTTATTGATTTTTTACTCATTTATTTATATTTTGTAATGGAATCTGGTATGATATTATTTACAAAACGGAGAAACTCTAAATTCTGTTCTTCTCTTTCCTTACACCGTCCTCGGTTTCAGATCAAATGCATTTATTTATATTGTTTTAGGTCAAATACATTTAATTATATTGTGTTAGGTCAAATACATTTAATTATATTGTTTTAGGTCAAATACATTTAACTATATTGTTTTAGGTCAAATACATTATATCATTTTGTTTTAGGTCAAATACATTGAACTATATTGTTTTAGCTCAAATACATTTACTTATTTGGTGAGAAATTATGAAGGGTAAGAATATTCTGTTCTTCATTTTCCTATCACAATTACTTCGGCGTAAATTCTTCAATCATAAATTCTTGCCTCATTTAAGATCTGTATGATCATTAGCGTTCATCTTTAAAGTTTTGAAATTAACCTTCACTTTGATGAGTGAAAAGCGAAGGAATAAAAAGGAGATGATAATGATTCCAGTGAAGTGAGGAGAAGGTGGAGGAAGAGAAAGGAGGAGAGCGGAAGGGAGAAGAAAATGGAGGAGAGGGGAAGGGAGAAGAGAGAGAAAGGAAGAGAGGGGGTTAGAGAAAAGAAAAGAGGAGAGGGAGAGGGAAAAGAGAAAGGAGGAGAAGGGGAGGGAGAAGAGAAAGGAGGAGAAGGGGAGGGAGGAGAGAAAGGAGGAGAGGGAGAGGGAGAGAGAGAAGAGAAAGGAGGAGAGGGGAAGGGAGAAGAGAAAAGAGGAAGAAAGAAGGGAAGGGAGGAAGACGGAGAGAAATAGAAAGGAGGAAGAAAAGAAGGATAGGACGAAGAAGAAAAAAAGAGTGCAAGGAGGAGGGAGAAGAGAAAGGAGAAAATACTGGTTGTAGGAAAGAGAAGGGAAGAAGAAGAAGAGAAATGGGAAAAAGGGACAGAAAGGAAGAAAAAAAATAAAGAGAGATAAAGAAGGGAGGAGAAGAGAACAAAAAGAGAGGAAGGGAAGGGAGGAAGAATAAGAGACCGCGGAATAAAATGGAGGAAAGATAAAATGAGGGAAGGAAAGGGAGAGAGAGAGAGGAAGAAAAGGTGAAGAAAGAAAACGAAAACGATGGAAAGGGAAAGAAGGAAGGAGGAAGAATAAGAGAAAGAAGAAAATCGAAGAGGAGGAAGCGAAATGTGGAAAGAGGAAGAGAGAAGACGAGAGGGAGGATGAGAAACAGAAATGGAGAAGGAGGAAAAGTAGTAAGCGAAAGGAAAACGAAAAAGAGAAAGAAATAAAACGAGAAAATAAAAAAGGAAAAAAAGAAAAGGAAGAGCAGGAACAGAAACAATAAAAAGAATAAGAGAAAGAGGAGGAAGAGAAACGAGAGAGAAAAGGAGAAGGACAAAGAAACACGAAGAAATATCTAGAATAAAAGCGCTGTCGCAACAAAAAATAATCATGACAGGCAGGAAGATGGGGAGAGAGAGAGGGAGGAAAGGACACGCAGAGAGGAGAAAGAGAAAAAATGAGAAAGATCGCCGGCGGAAAATCAACGAGAGAGGAAATAGAAAGGGAAATTACAATGACAGCTGAAAGAGTACAGGAAGATTGCAAAACGGAATAAAGTGGAGTAGAAGTGTGAGAGAGAGAGAGAGAGAGAGGTGGTAGAGGTAGTAAGGATGAGAGAGACAGGGAAGGAGAGAGAGGGGTGGAAGAGAGAGAGAGAGAGAGTGAGTGAGAGAGAATGATGAGAGACAGGAAAAGGAATGGAGTGAGGAAAAGAAAGAGGGAGAGATAGATAGAGCGAGAGAGAATGAAAGAGAGGGAGAGGGAGGGAGGGAGTAAAATGAAAAGGGAGAGATAGAGAAAGTGAGAGAGAAAGAGAGAATGAAAAAGAGGGTGAGAGAGGGAAGGAGGAAAACGGAGAGGGAGAGATAAAAAAGAAAAGAGAGAAAAAAAGGAAAAAAATTAGAGAAAAAAAAAGGAAACGGCGGTTTTGGCGACGAAGCAATATAGCATTAACGTCTTAAAAAGAAATGAAAAAAGGAAAGGGGTGGGGGGGAGTCCCTACCCAAGAGGAGCAGTAATGAAGAGCGTTTATGCAAATGAAATGGGGAGACAGACTGGATGAAGACCGATACATTCCATTGTGTTCTTCCGTGTTCCCTCATTCTCCTATTTTCTCAGCCGAAAGGAGGAGGAAGTGTGAAGTCTCCCCCTGACTATTGAGAGGCTGGGCCGTAGGGAAGCTGATAGGAATATGTAATGTTTTCTCCCTATTGTCAGTCGTTTGGCGTTGTTTACGGATGGTGCGGCGAAGGGTAGGCTGAGGGGAATCCCCTCTCGAACTATACATTGTCGGCTTATAGTTTATGGTGTCACGTGGGTAGTATACTTTCGCTTTCATAGGTGTGTTGAATTGAGAATGAGTATAATTTGTGTTATATTGCGTGGGAGAGACTGCGTCACGTACATAGGAGATGCTGAATATATTCATAGAAATGTACGATAATATTACCGTCCAGGGCTTTGTGGTACGCGGCACACGTATGTAAACAAATGACATGCGGCATTATGTGGTAAGGTGTGACAACAAAATCGCTAGGCTTACAGTCTGAATTCGGCAACTTTTCATCAGTATTTACAGGAATTAAATGTTATTTTGGTGCATAGTAAAGTGGCATGTCACATTGCATTAGGGGTTTCGAGTGAGGAGCGCTACACCCCATCAGTTCTAACATTTCCAATGGGGTTTGTTAGCCTCTGATGAATTAATAACACCAACAGTCGAAAAAATACATGTCAGCATAATACAATATATAAATCCATTACAGTTTATAAAGCCTTAGAGACATGGGGGAGCATCAGAGAGGAAAATGGGAGAGGGGGAGGGGAAGGAGGGAAGGAGGAAGGGAGAGAGGGAGGGATGAAAGAAAGAGGAGAAAGAGAGAGAGAGAAAGAGAGAGAGAGGGTGGGGCAGACAGACAGACAAACAGATAGACAGACAGACGGATAGACAGACAGACAGAGAAAGAAAGAAAGAAAGAAAAAAAAGGAAAAGAGAAAGAGAGAGAGACAAAAAAAAATAAGAAAGAAAGAGAGACAACCAGACACACCAAATCAACCGAAGACAAGGCGGTGAAAACCCAACACATACGAACCGACCAA
>NC_091571.1:12009511-12017011 GCF_042767895.1 Penaeus vannamei | reverse complement strand
ATGCATATGTAATTGGATTCATCTACAGCACATGATATCCATCGATGCATTCACAAACGTTCATTTTTTTTATCAGCCTATACTTCTTTTCAAATGTGTGTCTTCCGCGAAGATCTATCTCTCCCGACCTTCCAATTCATCTGAAGTTATCGTCCTGCGTGGAAATTCATGGCCGATTCATTCACATACAGAAATGTTAACTAATACAGGGATACGACAGACACGCAAAATATATTAGGGAGGAAAGGTCAATTTACCTTCCCGCTCAGAGAGAAATATCCGCGGGAGAATCGTGGTGGAAATGCGATTTGCTTTGTTATTTTTGTTTTGTTTTTGTTTTGTTTTGTTTTTTGTCTGTTGTGTGTTTGTTTGATTGTTTTTTATGTTTGGGTTTTGTTTTTCTCTTTGTTGTTTGTTTTCATGTTTGTATTTTTCTTCTTGTTTGTTTTGGGTTTGTGTTTGTTCTTGATCGTACTTTTCTTCATAGTTATTCTTCGTTTCTTGTTCTTCTTCTTTTTGACATTCCTATTCTTATCCTCGTCTTAGTTTTTATTTCATAGCTTTAGGCCCGGATTTTCATTTCCTTTCGTTCATTCATTCAATATTCTATTTTTATCTTTCGCTATTGCCTTTTTCCAAGCGGCCGAACGAGCGAGCCAACGACGGTGATCAAAACAGCCGCTGAAGCCCTAAATTTCGGCTTGTATTTCAGGAAGCGAGTCAGGCGCTGCGCTGATGAATCCTGATGAATTACACGGAAATGGCTTAATATGTTGCAGCTGCGACTCGACCCCACCGCCTGACGTATCCAGCTGATTTGATGTGTCCGGCTGATTCCATGTATCTGGTTTGTTTCGCGTGTCTATATGTGTTTTCGTGTGTCCTATGTGTGTACTTAATTTAGTTGCCTTATTGGTTTCATGTGTCCACATATGTTTTCATGTATTCCATGTTTGTATCTGATTTTATGTGTCTAGTTGGTTTAATTTCATGTGTTCAAATGAGTCCATGTGTCCAGTATTTTTATGTGTCCACCTGATCTTGTTTGTCTAACTGATTTCATGTGCTCAGTTTTTATGTGTCTATATGGTTTCATTTGTCCACCTAATTTCGTTTGCGTAACTGATTTCATGTGTCCAATTCTAATTTGTCCACCTGATTCGTTTATCTAACTGATGTCGTGTGTCCAGTTTTAATGTGTGCATCTGATTTCGTTTGTGTTAGTGATTTAATTATTATTACTTTTTCATGTGTCCTCTTAATTTCGTGTCTCGAATTGGTCTCTCTGTCCACCTCATTTTATGTGCCCACCAATTTCGTATATGCAATTGTTTTCGTAATTCTACGTGACTTCATGTGTCTACCTGACTTCATACGAGATAACATGTGCCCAACTAATTCCACGTGTCCACCAGATTTCATGTATCCAGTGGATTCCATGTATCCACCTAATTTCGCCCGTCCACTAGATTCCCTGTATCCAACTGATTCCACGTGTCCACCCGACTCTCATATGTCAAATTGGTCCCGTGTGTCCACCTGATTTCCATATGTCAAACTGGTTCCACGTGTCCTCCTGGTTCCATGAGCAGGGGCTGGCCGGATGAAAACATCCATTACGATTTAAATAAAACTCCCGAGCGATTTCATTTGCCTAAAGGACTTCCGGTATTACGATTGGAGGGATGAGAATAACACCTCGCATAAGAACCTGAAATAATTTTCCAATACGAATTCTTCCGAAAGTAAATATACCTTATATAAAAAATAACCAAAATAAAAAAAAAATATAGTGGCATAGATCCCAAAACACAATAGTCCGAAAGAATAAAAGAGAGAGGAAAAAACAGAGAATAATAAAAGACATATATACGTATTCAAATACAGTGCGTCAAACAAAAGACTCTCGCCCGAACAACGCCACATACATCACGTGGCCCTGAAAGAAAATTACAGTAATCCATCTGCCACGGAGGGTAATCACGCACACACACGCGCGCGCCGTCGTGGCTTGAAGCGCGGCCACGAGTCTCCCCGCAGCCGCTGTAATGAAAGAGCTGCCCGCCGTCATATCCCGGTCTGCTGAGAGTCCATGTCGAACGCTAATGCCGCATCCTGTGCAGGTGTGATGACGGGCGAGGTGCGGTGGTGATGACGTCGCGGTGAGGAGCGGCAGGATCAGCGGCGCGTTTGGGTTCCGATGGCCGCGTTCGAACACGTGTAAATCCCGTGGTCTTCCGACAGACTAATTGCGGTTGCACCAGATTCTGTGTCTCTTCAGGGGAGAGTTTGGGTGAATTTCAAAGGATGGAATTCTGTGAACTGTTGTTCGTATTTGCATGGGTAACTGTTCTTGTCTTTGTTTTGTTTCATTCACTCTTTCATTTGTTTATCTGTATGCATTTCGAACAAAACAATCATACAGATTATGGATAAAATCAAATGCTTAAGAATCAAACGTTTTATAAATCTCTATGTTTATCGTTCCCTTAGAGTAATGTTCACTATATTTTGTGTGCGTTATTTGCATTGTGTAAAGAAAATAAACTTCTACTTCCAGCATATTATAAATCCTAAAGCTATACATCAGCTGAAACCGTGTGCTAGAAATTACAGAGAGAACCAATGATATACATGCGCATGCACGTGCAAACACTGCAGTGACTGAGCGCAGAAAAAAGTCATATCAGATAAACAAACTAAAAAAAAAACATTAAAAAAACGCGCTGGAATTTATGTAAGCGCACAGAATCTCATCGCAAATACGCTACAAAACAACAAAGAAACGCGAACCTTTAATAATGACAAAAGAAGAGCAGCGAATGGGGCACGTGTTCATTAGATTAGCAGTCCGAAAAGAACACTCTACGCTTTTGCAAGGATTGGAACATGATGAGAAAGCAACAGAACCCGGAAGTGGCGTTTTACTTATAACCAGCTGGGCGGAGGCGATTATCAAAAACCTATCTAATTAGATGGGATTGTACACACACAGCGGGACCTGAAAACAAACCCATTGCATTGGCGGACCTGAATATCTGTTTTTTTCCCACAAAGCATGTCCTGTACTGTAGGACCGAAATATGTACGGGCATATCTCGGCACGTGTACGTAAGCACGTCTTTATATGAACGCTATATAAAAACAATTACATAAGCAAGCCATTATATCTATCTACATATTTGAATGATAATGTAAACGTAATAATGAATGGGGAGAACTTATTGTACCAATTACGTCATACTAGTATTTAGCTAGAACAGACTATATTATAAATAGACACATTCATTCACATAAATACACAAGCTTCAACACCTGATACGGCAGCATACAATGGATTTTTATTTAATCTATTTTTTTTCCTTTTATTATTACCACCCTCCCCCCCCCTCCTCCCTTAGTGATGCATTACCTTGTTGCTCGAGTAATTTCACTGCAATGGCAAATTCTACAAAAGAACGTGATAGAAGTACTTTTGAAATGTAAGATTTTGCGATATACTGTTATGATAAATTGCATTTGAAAGCATTTTTAACCCATTCCTTTTTATGAGATTTTCTCACGCATATACAGCAGTAGTTTATATTGCATTGTTTATTCTTGCAGTGTCAAGAAAGCATAAATTGAAGTCTATACGCCCTTTCTTCAATTACTATGCAGTATATCCTCTTCAAATTTAAGCCCTTTTAAATCAAATTGTTGGGTCGTTGGCGCAATGTTCCACATACAGAGTTTAATTCATGCAAAACGTTTGAGCAAAGAATAGTAATTCAATTCCCACAGTACTTTTCATCACACGAATTCCTAATTTCCCAGCTAACTTCATCGACTTCACAAAAATGCACTTTGGCAGAGTTGATCGAACACAGAGGCGCCGTAGCTGTCACTGAGTGATGGCTCTGCATTATCAAGGTCTGGCTCCTCCCTGTCGGCCCAGCAGTGAATAAGTACCTGCATCAGCTGGGGTGAAAGTCGCGAAGCAAAGGACCTGGCCATTCTGTATTAACATCTAGCGGCTTAATAAGCATACGCCCGTATTAACACGCAGCTACACGCCCATTTATATAAAGGGCCAACTATGAGATTTTAAGATCGAACTCAACACTCTAGGCAACCGTAGTATACATTATTCACATAGAGAACACGTACGGAATCGAAACCGAGATAGATTAATGATCTGGGTATAAATTATCTACCTATACTGTCTACAAGAGCGGTTTTTCGAATAAAAGTTTCCCGGGAGAGGCCAAGGAGGGAGGAAGACGAGCGTGAAGAAGAATTAGTTAGAGGGAATATTGAGTGCGCAGCGATGATCCTTTTCCCTCTCGGTGCAGACTCTCCCTCCGTCTTAATCTCGGAATTCCACTTGATTCTAGTTTAATTACAGACTTTTAATCGCCTGTGTTTCTTCTCGCCTTATCTCACCTTCGCCCGTTTTATTTCTCGTCTTAATTATTCCTTGATTATGCCCCTACTCCTCATTTCTTGATCTTTCTCTTCTCATTCTATAACATCCTCTTGATTTTCGTTTGATAATAGACTTTTGATCTTTTATTCACTTCACTCACCTCACCATTACGAAGATTTCTTTCGTTTAATGGCTTCACTTGATTATTCTTTGATCATGTCTAATCTCCCTTTTATTTATCTTTCTCTCCCTAATATTCTGTGTGTGTGTCTGCGTATCTGTGACTGTGTCTGTGTCTGTGTCTACATCTATGTCTGTCTGTGTATACGTTTGTATAAGTATATGTGTATTTATCTGTCTGCATCTATATATGTGCCTATGTCTGCGTCTGTATCTGTCTCCGCTTGTGTCTATGCTGCGTGTGTGTTCGTGTTCCAGGTCACCCCTGTTCAATTATTTACAACGTTCTCCTCTGCTCTCCCATTCTCGGGGCTCTCCCTCCGGTCTCTTCCTCGTCCCTAAAATTTCCTTCTCTATGCCTCCTCTCACACCAAGATAATCAGCATATAGAGGCTTCCATCCTCCTTGTTCTCTGACGGCCCATCGACAGCGCACACGGGGGAGGGCTGACTGCTGACCCCTGAGGAAGGGCTGACAGCTGACCCCTAAGGAAGGGCTGACTACTGACCCCCGATGAAGGGCTGACTACTGACCCCTAAGGACGGGCTGACTGCTGACCCCTGAGGAAGGGCTGACTGCTGACCCCCGAGGAAGGGCTGAATGCTGACCCCTGAGGATGGCCTGACTGCTGACCCCCGAGGAAGGACTGACTGCTGACCCCTAAGGACGGGCTGACTGCTGACCCCTGAGGAAGGGCTGACTGATGACCCCTGAGGAAGGGCTGACTGATGACCCCTGAGGAAGGGCTGACTGATGACCCCTAAGGACGGGCTGACTGCTGACCCCTGAGGAAGGGCTGACTGATGACCCCTGAGGAAGGGCTGACTGCTGACCCCTGAGGAAGGGCTGACTGCTGACCCCTGAGGAAGGGCTGACTGATGACCCCTGAGGAAGGGCTGACTGATGACCCCTGAGGAAGGGCTGACTGATGACCCCTGAGGAAGGGCTGACTGCTGACCCCTGAGGAAGGGCTGACTGATGACCCCCGAGGAAGGGCTGACTGCTGACCCCTGAGGAAGGGCTGACTGCTGACCCCTGAGGAAGGGCTGACTGCTGACCCCTGAGGAAGGGCTGACTGATGACCTCTGAGGAAGGGCTGACTGATGACCCCCGAGGAAGGGCTGAATGCTGACCCCTGAGTGAGGGCTGACTGCTGACCCCTGAGGAAGGGCTGACTGATGACCCCTGAGGAAGGGCTGACTGATGACCCCTGAGGAAGGGCTGACTGCTGACCCCTGAGGAAGGGCTGACTGATGACCCCCGAGGAAGGGCTGACTGCTGACCCCTGAGTGAGGGCTGACTGCTGACCCCTGAGGAAGGGCTGACTGATGACCCCTGAGGAAGGGCTGACTGATGACCCCTGAGGAAGGGCTGACTGCTGACCCCTGAGGAAGGGCTGACTGCTGACCCCTGAGGAAGGGCTGACTGCTGACCCCTGAGGAAGGGCTGACTGATGACCCCTGAGGAAGGGCTGACTGCTGACCCCTGAGGAAGGGCTGACTGCTGACCCCTGAGGAAGGGCTGACTGATGACCCCTGAGGAAGGACTGACTGCTGACCCCTGAGGAAGGGCTGACTGCTGACCCCCGAGGAAGGGCTGACTGCTGACCCCTGAGGAAGGGCTGACTGCTGACCCCTGAGGAAGGGCTGACTGCTGACCCCTGAGGAAGGGCTGACCCCTGAGGAAGGGCTGACTGCTGACCCCCGAGGAAGGGCTGACTGCTGACCCCTGAGGAAGGGCTGACTGCTGACCCCTGAGGAAGGGCTGACTGCTGACCCCTGAGGAAGGGCTGACTGCTGACCCCTGAGGAAGGGCTGACTGCTGACCCCTGAGGAAGGGCTGACTGCTGACCCCTGAGGAAGGGCTGACTGCTGACCCCCGAGGAAGGGCTGACTGCTGACCCCTGATCAAAATGTATTCTTATACCAGTCCCTTCCAGTAGACCAAGATCATTAAACTCACTTGTATATTTTCGTCATTGGCCAAAGTTGCTCTCAAAGTTGTTCATCGTCTTCTTGGGCTTTTACTGTGCTTCATCTTTGTGTTATATTCTTTTTTCCGGAGAGAGAGAAAAAAAAAGAGAGAGAGAGAGAGAGAAAGAGAGATAGAGAGACAGACAGAGAGAAATAGGGATTCGACAGGCAAAGAGAGACAGCTAGAGAATGGCAGAAATAGACACACACACATATGTGTGCATGTGTGTCTATATATGTATATATATGTATATGTATATATATATATATATATATATATATATATATATATATATATATATATATATATATATATATACATGTATATATATATATATATATATATATATATATATATATATATATATATATATATATATATATATATATATACATACATATATATATATATATATATATATATATATATATATATATATATATATATATATATATACTTATATATAGTGTATAAATGTGAAAAGTTCGAACTAAAGATGATCCTCTTGATGGGCGTGCACGAAGAGGAACTCGTGCAGCGCCTCGTCTCCCTCAACAGTCAGGCCTCCTTAGATGACTTTGTCAGAACGCAGAACGCTTGAGTCCTCCAGGGCCGCTGCTTCTGCTATCTTTGCTGCTCCCAGCCAGTTGGAACAGCAAGCTCCAGCTGCCCACAAGTTTCTACCTATTCCGCCTGTTGTCACCACGTCTTTACATCCATATGCCCCCATTGCTGCTCCATACAAGGTAAAGCTCCGATACCCAGCCCTCCTCAGCTACAGTTCGATCACCCATCAACTGTCCCTACGACGCCGGGAACTCCTTTCCTGCAAGCAGGCGCCTGGTGAACCCTTTTCTGCCTTCTACGTTCGCATGAAGGACTTAGCTGACGTAGTCGACCTCCGCATGGGGGACCGCAGCACTTGTGCAGCAGCTACA
>NC_091571.1:11994090-12004011 GCF_042767895.1 Penaeus vannamei | reverse complement strand
GGATTAGAAAGCAAGTAAAGGTTTCTGAAGGAAATTGCGACGCTCTCTCCACGTGGACACTTATCCAGGAATTAACCCAAGCGCGGTGTTGTCGAGAGCGCTTGCAAAATGTCTCTGTTTGCTGAAAGGCTTCGATATTCCTAGACGTAAACACTTAGCTTACGTGTGTGAAACGGTACATACATGCGGATACAAACGGATACTCCCACAGTCCCACACCCACAAATAGATAGACAATTGGTCGAGTGACTTATCCTGTCCTACACACACACGTGGACATGCGTTTGAGTGTCTGTTATGAAGTTATGCTGTTTTTTAGAACTCTATCCACATGCATGTCGCCAAATGTGGTTTTGAGAACGAAGATGAGATCTTGAGGGATGAAAACAGCGAACAGCGTTTTGTGTGTGTGCGCGCGCGCGCGCGCGAGTGTGTGTGTGTGTGTGTGTGTGTGTGTGTGTCAAGTTGAAAAAAATATTAACGTTTAAAACAAAACATAGAACCTGCAAAAGATGAGAAGAGAGAACATATACACCATGAAATTAGTAAATGTTTTTTTAAGCTTTAGTAAATACTACTGCAGACAGATTAAATGTGGTTTATATCTTAAAATGTGCTACGTTTGGCTAGGGAAAAAATAGATTTCATTTAGGTCTTCCATACCCAGCCATAAAAATAAAAGAAAATACCTCTAATTAGCTGGTTCACATTCGGAAATTTAATTAATTTTCATGAAATGGTAGAAAAAAATGTTTGCGCAATTTCAGTTGAATAAAGAAAAAAAAATACACCGGTTGGAGATCAAAAGCTTCTAAGCATTTAAAAGGTAGAAAAAAATACGTTTAGAGAAAAAAAAAATGGCGTATTAGTACCCATTAACAGACTCTACAGACTCTGATTTACGTTCCTCGTTTAGCTTTATCTTATCTCTTATCTTATCGGACTGACGGGGATATCTCCAAGACGAATGAACTTCCCAGATTGATTGGTACAGTGAACCCTCGTTTTTCGCTGAAGTTACGTTCCAAAACGAACCCGTGATAGGCGAAATCCGTGAAGTAGTAACCTTTATTTTTTTTTACAATTATTATACAATTAAATACTCAACAATACATTGAAACCAAAGAACAAAACATTTTACAGGCCCAAGCATTTGTTTAACAAATAAAAGTACTGCATAAACGTTTTTTTACAAATTACTATATTGTAAAATAATAATTTAATCATCAATACGAACTGAAGGATTCATGTGTTTTAGAGAAAATTTGCAAACTTAAATTTGGCAAGCTGTTTTACGTACATGTACATATCAAACCGTAACGTTCTTGACACACGGGTAGAGAAGAAGCGGAGAGACTGTTTAGCCAATCAGAATGCAGAACACAAAGCACAATGCAAATCCGTGAAGCAGCGAGAACGTGAAAGGTGAACCGCGTTATAGCGAAGGGTTCACTGTATGCAATTAGTAACATAACGAGAGTTGTAGTTTGCGACCGACCGCGAAAACGATGATAAATACGGAAATTGGTTCGGCTGCAGTAATAATTCTTCGTTAGATCTTTCAACGTTAAGAGTGAAATGATGTATTTTTAGTTTGCGTCTTTGAACGAAGGTATTTCAGCTTTTTTGTTTTCATACGATCATATGAAGCTTTTACTTACAGCTTATTGGACAAATCATACCTTCATTTCTTTTATCATTGTTGTTGTTGTTGTTATCATCCTTATTATTATTATTTTCTCCTTTTTCTTCTTACGTTTTACTCTTTCTTCTTTTTCTTCATCTTCTCCTCCTCCTTCTCCTTCTTCTTCTTCTTCTTCTTCTTCTTCTTCTTCTTCTTCTTCTTCTTCTTCTTCTTCTTCTTCTTCTTCTTCTTCTTCTTCTTCTCCTTCTCCTTCTTCTTCTTCTTCTTCTTCTTCTTCTTCTTCTTCTTCTTCTTCTTCTTCTTCTTCTTCTTCTCCTTCTTCTCCTTCTTCTCCTTCTTCCTCTTCTTTTTCTTCTCCTTCTTCTTCTTCTTCTCCATCACCAATTATCCGCCATACTGGAGAGTCCTTCCTTGCAAAAGCTGACCGATAAAAACAAAGGAATATAATAACACGCACTGCAAGGCCTAAAAGAGCATGGGATATGAAAAAAAAATCATAAATCTACATATACCGAAGACTTCCCTCCAATTGTTGCACAGAAAACGGGAATCGCCAGCCTTAAGAAAACCGGGTAAAAGTCGGACTTCTATTTACAAGGCTTTACTTCTCTTCATGGCTTTACAAGATGCATGTGGATATCAATAGACATGAGAATTCACCATAAATTTTCGATTTTGGATCAGGAGACTGCGATAAGGGTCTTCTTGACTTCTTACAAAGCGGAACATGGTAATATCAGTAACTAATGAAGGGGAACCAACATACATCTTATAAAGCGAATATCCTCTGGAACCTAAGGCGACTTTCACCCTTACCCTATCTGGTAATTGCGTACTGAGGTATTCAGCATATTTATTTCAGCTGAACATTACAGGCAGCGTCACTATTTTTTCCGAAAGAACTGGATACTTTGTGTGAAATAGGGAAAGGCTTATTCTATCTATTTAACTGTTTTTTGTTTTTGTTTTTTTCCCTGTCAGAAATTATTCTACTCCATAGCATAAAAAAAATTCCATTTTGAATAGCTGACCAGTATTCTCAGGTCATAGTTGTTATGGAACTAAAGTTATCAAAGTCCCCTCATTAAAGTGGTAGTTAACCAGAGCCTCATAATTGTAACGCATTTTCCTCCATTTTCTTTTCTTCTCCCTCTGTTTCCATCACATTTCGTCCGTTTATTAAGTTCCAGTATAAAGATAAGCACTAGCGCCCCTTTAACCTGTCATATATTATGCTCAAGGGTTTGTAAAGATTAGTTTTGACACCCTTGTAAACCTTCGTAAAGTCCCATGTTATTGATTTAACAAAAGTTATTAACTGTAATCTCCCAAACTCACAAAAAAATGCTAAAAAAAAGACTACCATTTTATTTCGTTAATAAGAGAGGATTACCTTTCAGTATCAAGATCCTCCGAAGAGCAGAGAGGAAATAAGTAAAAGCTTATTTTTAATTAGAGCGTTAATTGCCTGTGTTCATCGCCGAGGATTTACGATAGATTTTGTCTATCTATTATCGATTTCCTTAGGTATCCTCTCTTTGTCTTGAGTTCACGCTGAGGAATTGATTAATGATTTGAAACCACTCGCCACGTCAAAGGCTTTCTCAAGAATCATTCTGAATATGCTGATTCTTGTAAAACCACTCGATTGGAGCAAATCTGGCCATCGAAACCATTCCAGTTCGCGGTGGAATTTTAGTCTTGCCCGTGAATATAGGTTAATATCTGCTTGATGCGTGATACAAGTGTCTTTTTTATCACTTATTTTTTATCTTTTTTCATTTGTTTTCCTTCCAAAAGGATTATATTTACAGCTCTTTTCATCGTCAGACGCTCTCAGATATAGTTTTTTTTTTCTTTTTCTTCTTTTCAGTACAATATCATCTGAAGGGATGATTTTCACAATTACTTCTCAACGTCAGACTCTAAGGTATATCTAAAGTAAATCTGAAATCTATAAAGAAAAAAATATATAAGGAATAATCATAATAATTTGTGAGGAAGATATCTGAAATAAAAGAAAATAATAATAAATGAAATAAAAATGTAAGGAATGATAATGATAATGTCTAAGTGAAATATTTGAAATCTATTATACAAAATGTAAGGAATAAAGATAATTTATGAGGAAGATATCTGAAATAAAAAATAAATAAATAAATGAATTAAAAATGCAAGGGATGATAATGATAACGTGTAAGGAAAATATCTGAAATCTATAACACAAAATGTAAGGAATAATGATAATTTGTGAGGAAGTTATCTGAAATATGTAATAAATAAATAGATGAATAAGTTTTCAAAAATCCTAAAAGCATAATGTCGATAAACGCTCCCTTTTAACCTTTGCCCTTTCACCTTCCACGCTCTTCTGTGAAAGCGTAATTGTATCATACAAGCTAAAAGATTAATTAAGCTTCATTTTTTTTTTTTTTTTTTATTCTTCGTCTTCTCCTTCTTCGTCTTCTTCTTTTTCATCTTCTTCTTTGTCTTCTCCTTCTTCGTCTTCTCCCTCTTCGTCTTCTTATTCTTCTTCTCCTTTTTCGTCTTCTTTTTCGTCTCCTTATTCGTCTTCTCCTTCGTCTTCTCCTTCGTCTTCTTCTTCTATGTCTCCTTCTTCGTCTTCTCCTTCTTCGTCTTCTTCTTCTTCGTCTTCTCCTTCTTCGTCTTCTCCTCCTTCGTCTTCTTCTTCTTCGTCTTCTCCTTCTTTGTCTTCTCCTTCTTCGTCTTCTTCTTCTTCGTCTTCTCCTTCTTCGTCTTCTCCTTCGTCTTCTCCTTCTTCATCTTCTCCTTATTCGTCTTCTCCTTCTTCATCTTCTCCTTATTCGTCTTCTCCTTCCTCGTCTTCTCCTTATTTGTCTCCTTCTTCGTCTTCTTCTTCGTCGTCTCCTTCTTTGTCTTCTCCTAATTCGTCTTCTCCTTCTTCGTCTTCTCCTTCTTCGTCTTCTCCTTCTTCGTCTTTTCCTTATTCGTCTTCTCTTTCTTCGCCTTCTCCTTATTCGTCTTCTCCTTCTTCTCCTTATTCGTCTTCTCCTTCTTCGCCTTCTCCTTCTTCGTCTTCTCCCTCTTCTCCTTCTCCGTCTTCTCCTTCTTCGTCTTCTCCTTCTTCCCCCTTTCCCCGAACAGCAACTAATCCTTGACGTCAGCGAATATCCTGAAGATTAATTTATATGGCGGTTAATTCAAGCACCTTCATTTCCTCCACACAACCTGCAACTCCATATCAACATCCTCTCGTTATTTTTTCTGTGTTTTTATCCATCCTCTTTTTATCCATTCTCTTTTTATCCATCCTCTTTTTATCTATCTTTTTATCCATCCTCTTTTTATCCATCCTATTTCTATCCATTCTCTTTTTATCCATCCTCTTTTTATCTATCTTTTTATCCATCCTCTTTTTATCCATCCTATTTCTATCCATCCTCTTTTTATCCATCCTCTTTCTATCCATCCTCTTTTTATCCACCCTCTTTTTATCCATCTTTTTATCCATCCTCTTTTATCCATCCTCTTTTTATCTATCTTTTTATCCTTTTTATTTTTATCCATCCTCTTTTATACACGTTCTTTTTATCCATCCTCTTTTTATCCATCCTCTTTTATCCATCCTCTTTTTATCCATCCTCTTTTATCCACCCTCTTTTTATCCATCCTCTTTTTATCCATCCTCTTTTATCCATCCTCTTTTTATCTACCCTCTTTTTATCCATCCTCTTTTATCCATCCTCTTTTTATCTATCTTTTTATCCATCCTCTTTTTATCCATCCTCTTTTATCCACCCTCTTTTTATCCATCCTCTTTTTATCCATCCTCTTTTATCCATCCTCTTTTTATCTATCTTTTTATCCATCCTCTTTTTATCCACCCTCTTTTTATCCATCTTTTTATCCATCCTCTTTTTATCCACCCTCTTTTTATCCATCTTTTTATCCATCCTCTTGATTCAAATTCGTAATGATGATCTTTCAGACACAGAACATCCGTTGATTAGGATCTTTCTGATGAATTTTCCACTATTGGATGTAGGAGATTTAAAAGAAAAATAATGAATTCATTTATTGATTGGTTAATGGATTGATAGATAAATAAATGAATAATAAGTATACAAATAGGTGAAAGATAAATAAATAAATAATGATTATTCAAATAAGGTAATACATAAGATAAAAATGAAATGGGATAAATATCAGGTTAGTGCTGGATGTTTTCCAGTGTTGCCTCTTGGATTCAATTTTCTCTTAAATGGCGGGTGTAATTATGTTGAACTGTCGGGGTTTTTTTTTCTTATTTTTCATTCTTTTTTTTACTTTTTTGTTGTTGCAATTGTTGTTTTAACTTTCGTCTGCAAAGAAGGTAAAGTGAAAAGAAAGAAACATTTACTTTTCCTAATTACTCTGCTCGCCTGATGAGTGTAGAATCACCTGGTGGGTCATTAGCTTTTCTAGATAATGCTGAATGTGATGGCTATAGATAATGCAGTTTGCCGAAGGGCATATTTCCGAGTGGTTTATGTGGTGCATAAATGTTTAGGTTTATTCACATATCTGAATATATATCTATATAAATGTATATATACATATATATGTGTGTGTGTGTGTGTGTGTGTGTGTGTGTGTGTGTGTGTGTGTGCGTGTGTGTGTGTGTGTGTGTGTGTATGTATGTGTGTGTGTGTGTGTGTGAGGATTTGTATGCGTGAGAGAGAGAGAGATTTGATGTTTGGCATTCACTGTCGAAACTCATCACGGGTTTTCAACCTACTTCATAATCAAATTCATACTCTATAGAACGTTTTGTAAGAATGACTGACGCAGAACTCAAATCGCACACATTTGCCCCTCTATCCGCGTATCAGGCTTTCTCCGAATAAAACAGTGAAGTATACTTATACCCAACAGTAATTATCCTAGAGTGTTACTGCTATCAGTCATCGCATTACAAACACAAACATTACTCTAAACCATTCATTTTCCCTTACTTTCTTTCTTTCATCCTTTCTTGCATTTCTTTCTTTCTTTCTTTAAGATATATATATCTTATTCATACATCATGCCAACAATTTACTGTCCTTTACTTGGGATGACTGAGTTCTTTTCTCGAGTTCTGCTTTGACCTGCGACAGTCTTGGCGATCTCATGGGGGATACGGACTTATTTTCTCTTTCGCTGCGACCAAGTTAATCATTTTTGCAGTAACGTCAGTAAGAGTCTTGAATACGTGAGGGAATGAATTTTGAGACTTTTGGTTCTTTGTTTTGGAGGAGATTTTCTTAAAAGGGTAAGTTAACACATTGACAAATTAGACGAAATACAAAAGTTCTGGTGAAGCTGTTCCTTTGTCTACCGACAAACTGAAAACAGATACGGTCTATTTTATCTTTTTTCTTATTCTTGCAATCCATTATTGTCATACAAGTGCCTCTTAACATCGCTTTCTCTCACATATTCCCTTCTAACATCCCCTCTATCCTTCTTTCCTTCCATTCTGCCTCTATCCCCTTTCCGTTCTGTTTGCATCCTCGTACGGAGATGAAAGCAGAAATATAGCACTTTCTTAGGTGAAAATGCTACGATTTCTCCGCGCAGAAGCTTCGCACGAATTACCCCAAAAATGGCTTTGAGAGCTCGAGGAAAATGCTTCGACTTCCCAAAGGCTTCGATGCTTCTTAATGTGAACACTTCTTAACTTATGTAAGTGAAAATACACAGATATGCATAGGCACACATACACGAAGGTATTCATTCATGCGTGTAGGCGTTGTTTGTTAGATAGATTGAAGAGATGGATATCGAATTAGGAAAGATTCAGGGAGAGAAGTATAGACCTACAATGCAAATTAACAAGCCTGTATGCAATTAAATTCAACAAGCCTTAACATTATGTATTCACGTCTCTTTCCTCATTAGCAATACGTTCGTCTCTCTATTAATAGTCACTCTGTTCTTTTTAATATGTTCGCCTGCATTCCGACGCGCACGATTTTGAGCAGACAGACAAATGTCCTTACAAGACGTTTTAGTGGTTCCTGGTACTTTTTTCCAAAAGTTCCTGAATGTCTTTTGAAGAAAATGGATTCTGGTACTTTTAGTTTTCATTTATCTATTTATTTATTTATATTATCCATGTCGAGTGCGATTTGAAGTTATATCTTCTGTAACTAAAGATATCTTTGTTTTATCTGATCCAAGTCAGCTTCGGTTTGAATTGACGTCTTCTCTAATTAAAATGCCTTTTTTTAATCCGATCCATATCAAGTACGGCATAAATTCATATCTATACCTAAATATCTGATCTTTTTTCTGATCCATATCGTGTGCGATTTAACTTAAAGTCCTCTGTACCTAAAAATGTCCTTCCCTCTCTTTATCCGATCATGTGCGGTGTAAATCTACGAACAACGTCAAGAACACAAGAAGTACAACACAGCCCTTGGCTACTTCCTCCACCAGGACTCAGATGCGCCGCCCTGTCAAACTACTCGCCATCTGCGTCAATGTGCATTCATTAGGCAGTTTCCCCGCCCGCATAGGAAATAATTTCACTTTGAAAAATTGCGCAATATTCTCAGGTCATAATTATTTCTGAACTTCAGTTATTAAACGTAATGAAGTCCTTTCATTATGAGGGTAGGTATTCATTGTCTCGTAAGGCATTTTTCTTTTCTTCTTTCTCCCCTACTTCTTTCTCCCTTCATTCTTCTTCTTTTCTTCCTCTTTTTCGTCCCTTCTTCGTCTTCTTTCCCCCTTCCTCTTCTTTCTCTCTTCCCATTCTTTCTTTACTTTTTGCTCTTCTCTCTTTCTTCCTCTTCTTCTTTCCTTCCTCCTCTTCTTCTTTCCTTCTTCCTCTTCTTTCTTTCTTCCCATTCTTCTTTCTCATTCTTTGTTTCTCCCTTTCCTTCTTCCTCTTCTTTTCTTTCTCCTCTATTTTTTTTCCTTCTTATTTCCCTCCTCCTCAATTTCTTTCCTTCCTCTTCTTCTTTCTTTCTTTCTTCCTCTTCTCTCCTCCCTTTTTTCTTTCCTTCTTCCTCTGTTATTTTTCCTCTTTCTCTTCCCTTCCTCCTCCTCGTCTCACTGACAGTTTCTCTCTGAAGCAGGATTCTTTTAAACTTCCATGTATTCACAGGATTGTAAACGTTTGCTTTTTATTCATATAAACGTTTCTCTTTGCAAATGGCTTCAGTTTATTGTACCACATATTCAACAAGTAGCGATTAACCGAAGCCATTTATATAAAACTTTCTGTATTTCGGACAACCTTAGGTATTAATTGAGTGCCAGGTGTTTATTCGTGGTATTTGGAAAATAATGACGATTTATAATGTCAGATATTTCCAAAAAATATTATTAATGGTATTTCTGCCTGAATCTTTAGTGGAACGATAAAGTGAAAGTTGATAAAGTTATGAAAAACCCTTCCTCACTTTGAGAACGGGTCTGTTATACCAACCACAAAAATACCTCTCTAAATATTGATGTCGGTAAAAGAGCTTTTCAAATCCTTATTCTCCTGTGTCCTTGCATTTCCTAAGAGAGAGTAATTGCGTCGCCATTTTTAAGAGATTCATTACCCACAATCTTCTTTTTTTCTCTCTCCAGGATAGTAATTTGCATTTTTGGAGTGACGTCAGCACGTGTCTTGGAGGCGAATTTATGTGACGTTCAGTTAAGGAGCATGAATTTCATGGACATGACCTAGTTTATGAAGGAATACATGGATATTATATGCATATTATAAACACATACATAAACACATGCATATATATATATATATATATATATATATATATATATATATATATATATATATATATATATATATATATATATATATATATATATATAATGTGTGTGTGTTTATGTGAGCGTTTATGCTCATCATTCGTTTCTTTAAAAATCCACCCACTCGCGCATTGATTATTTGAAACCAGCTGCGCGTCAACAGCTTCAACATGAATAATTCCGAAGAAGCTGTTTCTTATATAGAAGAAAACAAAACAAAACAAAAAAAAACTGAACACGTCCCACGGAGAATCGGAGCTGCAAATGGACCTCTGTTCATGTTGAAATTTTAATTCTGCCCGATAGCTGCTTGCTCTTTGGTTCAGGCGGTTTGCGCTTTTTGCTTGTAGGTTGTGAATGTTCTTTCCGTCTGAATCTTTCTGCTTTAAGGGCCATACTTCGGTGTACGATTTGCATCGAAGAATTAGAGTTCAAGGGCATCTTGTTGCTCCTTTAACCCTGATGTAGTAAGCGAGGTTGCATATGTGTGTTTATATATA
>NC_091571.1:11989090-11991590 GCF_042767895.1 Penaeus vannamei | reverse complement strand
AGGGTTGAGTAAGATTCAATATAATAATGACCCTTATGCTGTTGGACTGAAAGCTGCCTCCCACGCAAGTCCGCGAAAGGGTATTGGTCATGGATTTTATTTGAAAAGCACTCACTGCGTTGAATTTTTGATCAAAGGCTTGTGTTCTGGTTTCCTCCGTTTGTTGAAGCTTGCAAAAGGAAGTGAAATGGGGTTAATAATGTATCTTCTCTTTTGTTCGTTTCTCCGCGCATTACCTACCTCAAAACAGAAGTATAATGCTAGCTAATAATGAAATTTAATTAGTTTGCGAATGCTATTATCATAAAAACAGTCTTCTCCGACTCTAAAGGGCAGGTATTTTATCTTTCCTTTGTCATGTGGTGAGCGTATTCCTCTACCATCTGTTATGACACGTTACAGAATTTGCAAACTCCTTCGCTCTGTTTTTTCTTTCTTTCTTTCTTTCTTTCTTCTTCTTCTTTTCTAAATTAGGGTTGATTTTTTTCTGAATCATCCTGTTAACTCTCCTACCTGAAGCAACATCCAGGTATAAGTTAACGATATTCATAAAATAGAAAAATATGAATAAGAATACGAATATTAAAATGAAAAAATATCGCTACTTTTGGAGCTTGAAACGAGTAAATCACGTTAGATATTTTTCATTATTATTATTTTCCTAAAGGATCATTATACGAAATACCGGAGTTTATTCTGTCTCAAAACATAGGAGCTTTTCTAACCTCTCCTCCTTCCATTCCTTGTCTGCGTGCGTATCTGTGTCATATTTTATAAAAGATTCAATAATAAGATTTTTTTACTGGCACACCACACTATCATTTTTGCAGTGACCTTAAGGTGAATCTGTGTGACGTGCAATATTAGGAGACGAATATCTGTTTCAACATCATCTTATCAGGAAGTCGTTAGAGCACTAGAACAGTGTCTGGTGTGTGTGCGTATAAGTCTATCTATCTGTCTATCTATCTATCTATCTATCTATCTCTCTCTCTCTCTCTCTCTCTCTCTCTCTCTATATATATATATATATATATATATATATATATATATATATATATATATATATATATATATATATATATATATGTATATATATATATATTTATTTATATATATATATATATATATATATATGTATATATAAGTATATCTATTCATATACAAGTATAAGTGTGTGTGCGTGTGATAATAACTCCAAAATAGACTTATCTACCAGAAAAATAAAGTAAAAAAAAAAAAAAAACAGTTGCCTATGTTTTGAAGCAAGTCAAACGGTAAATTGTTTTACGTCCATCACTAGCAAATAGCAGAGTGGTTTGGCAGTGAAGACCAGGGAGCTGCGGCTATTTTGCCCGGAAAATCACGTTATTGCATTGACCTTACAGTATGTAGGACAAACATAGAGCGTCTGTGTGTTGCTTGCGTGCGTTGCTTCCCATTGCTTTAGTAACATGTATTGGCGTTTTTAGTCGTGGCTGATGATGATGATGGCGATTGTGATGATGATTGATATTGTAACGGTATTAATGTTAATAATGATATTAATAATGCTGATGATACGGATGATCATCATCATGGTAATAATAATAAATTGATGTAATAATAATTATGATAATAACAATGATAATGGTAATGATAAGAAAACAATAGTAATGATGATGATAATAATGATAACAAAAATAATGAATTCAATAAGTATAATACTACTAATAATAATAGTAGTAGCAGTAGTAACAATAATGATAATGATATCATTATTATTATCATTATTTCATTAATAACAATATAATAATAGCAATGATAATAATAATAGTAATAATAATGATGATAATAATGATGTTAATAATAATAGCAATACTAATAATAATAACAATGATAATGTTCAAGATAATGATAATAATGATAATGATAACACTGATAATAATAACAACAACGACAAAAAAGTGATAATGATAATAATAATTATTATTATCATTATTATTATTATAACGATAATAACAATATAAATAAAGATGATGATGGTAACAATGATGATGATAATATCATCACTATTATATTTAATTTATTATCATTATTATAGTTTTTATTATCATTATTATCATTACTATCATTATTATTGTTATCATTAATATTTTATCATTATTGCTATTATTATCATTATTATTATTATTATTATTATTATTATTATTATTATTATTATTATTATTATTATTATTATTAGTGTTATTGTAACTGTTATTATTATTGTTATCATCGTTATTTTTTCTGTTATCATTGTCATTATTACTATCATTATCATTATCATTATTATCATTGTTTTTATTATCATTATCATTCTTCTTATTATTATTATTACTTTCATTATTATCATTATTGTTAACATTATTATCATTATTTTTATTATTGTTGTTAACGTTATTATCATTATCATTGTTGTTAACATTATTATTATTATTATCATCTGTATCATTATCATCACTATGTTATTATCATTATT
>NC_091571.1:11939090-11944090 GCF_042767895.1 Penaeus vannamei | reverse complement strand
TGTTTGTATAGATAGATAGATATGTGTTTGTGTGTGCGTTTATATAGTTAGATAGATAGGTATGTGTTTGTGTGTGTGTGTTTATATAGATAGACAGACAGATATGTGTTTGTGTGTGTGTGTGATTTTATATAGATAGATAGATATGTGTTTGTGTGTGTGTGTGTGTGTGTGTGTTTATAAAGATAGATAGATATGCGCTTGCGTGTGTGTGTGTTTATATAGATAGATAGATAGATATGTGTCTGCGTGTGTGTGTGTTTATATAGATAGATAGATAGATATGTGTTTGTGTGTGTGTCTGTGTCTATATAGATAGACAGATATATATGTGTTTGTGTGTGTGTGTGTTTTTATATAGATAGTTAGATATGTGTTTGCGTGTGTGTGTGTGTGTGTGTGTGTTTATAAAGATAGATAGATATGCGCTTGTGTGTGTGTGTGTTTATATAGATAGATAGATGTGTCTGTGTGTGTATGTGTGTGTGTGTTTATATAGATAGATAGATATGCGTTTGTGTGTGTGTGTGTGTGTGTGTTTATCTAGATAGAGAGATATGTGTTTGTGTGTGTGTCTGTGTGTCTATATAAATAGATAGATAGATATGTGTTTGTGTGCGTGGGTGCCGGTGAATCGGTGTATACATCTCTATCTGTGTCTCTGAGTCAGTGTCTGTGTCTGTATCTGTGTGCATGCGTGGGCTGTGTGCCAGAATATTGTCCTTCAACACTATAGTGATATACTAATAGAAAAAGTCCGTCAAACAATAACGGGCGAGGCAATACAGTGACCCAATACAAATGCGAAACAGTCAACAAATATTGTTTCCATGTCGGTCAGATGTGGTAACGCAGATGATAAAAGACCTCAAAATTGCAACCTCGGTTTTTTTTTAGATCCATGTCAATCAGAAAAGAAAAAAATATAGATATATATGTATGTATGTATATATGTGCAATAGTCAGGCACTTTTATTCCAGTAAAACGATTTAGCTCGTCTTAGAAAAATAACAGATTCCCATTTAACTTCGAACTGTCGAAATTTGTTAATAAACTGTCCAGTGATGTCTGCGCTGGCAACAATAGGGATGTGATCGTGTCCTGAGGCAGACTGGCCAGAGCGATATTTTTTTTCAAAAATGTGCAATCTAGTTTTCGAAAATCATTTTTTCCGTTCGTTCCAGCTATAGAGTCGCTGGATATGAATTAAATCTTATTTGCCACATTTCTCTTTGAGGATCTATTTGATAGATAACAAAATCATGCTCGTTATCTTGAAAGTGTACGTCGTATAGGCTTTATCATGCATGGGGTTCGAAAAAAAAATCCAAACAGACATTACTTTACAAAGGATGATAACTGTTTCTATAAAGACATTAGTCAATCACTGCCCCTGTTTTCAAATGTCTTTCTGCCTTACACTAGTAAATCTGCCTCTTCACTCACAAGTTTCAGAAGTCGCTCTCTATGTACATGAAGCTATGGAGGTCTCTGTTGATCCTCTCAGTAGTCAGACGATGACTACTGAGCTGATACTTGGCAGCGACAGTGAAAGAAGTCGAGGGCTTTCGATTTCAGATTTCGTTTAAATCTGAGGATTACTGTTGGGTTTCGAACATTGTTTAGTTTTTCTTCATTTATATATATTTGAATGTAACAGGAGTCTTTGATAGAGGATTTGCATTGACAAGAGGAAATAGATGGTATGATTCTATCTTTGTCTTTTGTTTTGTTTTGTTTTTTGTTTTTTGTGGGATCAGTTATAAAGTGTAGAATACCTTTTTGTAGCATCCTCGAAACCCCAAACAGTTTGATACGTTTTGATACATGTTTGCCTTTACGTGCACAGTATTGGAACCTGGTGAAACATCTTTTCATTTTGTATCAGCGTTTGCTCCTTCCTTGAAACAGTTGGATACACTCAGCCAATCAGAGCACGATATTTTCCTGATATATTTCACGCAAGTTCAGATAGGAATTTGTATTTTCGTTAGTTACGAATCTCATCGCCAGTTTCTTCATACAAAATTCTATTTCAAATGTGCATAAAATGTTTCTCTCTCTTTAGCAGTATCTCCAATACATGCTCACTCGATATAGGTAAAATTTGAAGTCAATCATGATAGTTGGAACGAAGGTTAAGAATTTTCAGTCAGAATCTTATGACGTTGCATTGCCTTCGGTAAGATGAGTGTTTTCAAAATCCTTCTGTATCTCTATGGTACAGCCTTACAGGATAAAAAAAATCAGAATAGTATATCTATCTTCATCCGTTGATATAATTTAATCACTAAGACAAGTAAATACCTCTGACCATTGGTATTATCTAGTTATCTGATTCGGACAGAGCTCACTCACGGTGGACACGATAAGATGCAAAACCTCATGCAATTTCAACTTTTTGTGTGAAGAACAATGTGATAACAAAGGAAAATATTTTGACTGAATCTGAGAAATAAAATTGAAAGTTTCCACAGCCTTGTGAAGCGAAAAGGAGTGTGTATAAGCCATTATATTTGCGAGTAGTTCAGGTCTTTTTTCATTTTACTTGATGTTTCTACAATATTTAACTTGTAGTTCAATATCATACCCACATGTTGGGTGTTTAAATATTTTCCTATTGAATTCTCATTTGTGAAATTAAGAAAATTTACTTCTCATTTTTACAAAACTTTCTATACCAGTGCAAACTTTGATGATAATCATGATACAACATCAAACACGTGTCAAAGTGTTTGGAGTTCCGGGCTGCTACAAAAAGGCCTCTAATGGATTTCAACACCTTTTAGAATATATATTTCTTCATGTATATTTTCCGGATTGTCTGGAAAATCTAGTAGAACGTTTTCTATACATGCTGTGTTCTCAAAGCGTTGATATCGTATCTTTCAGTTGAGCGGCCATATCAAACTTCCTTTTAGACTAAAAATATAAGCCTGTACTCTAAGTCAAGTCCTTTAACTAGCGTCGACGATAAAAAGACAAGCAATAATTCGTCTAATTTTTACCTGCAAGATTACCGAGTGAGAAGACAGTGAGGTAAATGTAAAAGCAACATTCAGGAAAATTACTTACCCTCTCTCTTTTTCCACCATCATTCTCTCTTTCTCTCCCCCTCACTGCTACTCCTTCCTTTTATCTACCCCTTCCTCCTAATCCCTTCTTCCTCTCATCATATCTCAGGGAGTGGGAAAAAAACATACCACATCGAATAAGGAAAAAGAATATGAGAATGAATGACTAACACAAGAAATAAGGAGAAAAGTTACGTATGAGAATGAATAACTTACACAGATGCAATTGGCGCGTTCTGACGTTACATTTTCATCCGTTTATAATGTAATTCTGATGAGGATTTAATATGAAAACGTGTGTTACATGCCTTTCATCCTCATTCTTTTTTCACAAATGCCAAACTGTAGGACAATAATCTGACCCCTTTTTATATTTTTGTTACAATGTGTTGTGTAAGAATCACATACATTTTCTACATTTATCAAAGTGTGTTTTATAACAAAATCATTTAATATCCAAAAGGTTTCAACTGTCAAAAATAACTTTATTATTTCATAAAATAAGAAAATCTGCCGTCTCCCTTTTATATTTTATTTGAAATATTTCTATGAAGCTTGCTCAGACCACAACTCGAGGACTTATTCACCTTCATTCATAAGATTTTCGGCAAAACCAATTTGACAATCTTGAGGACTCAGCATCCCGAAATAAATGGAGTCCAGAACTTGGACCATTAATAAATCATCTCATTAATATTTCAAGTATAATATGTTCAGAATGCCACACTCTGAAGTTCAATTATATATATATATATATATATATATATATATATATATATATATATATATATATATATATATATATATATATATATATATATAATGTATATATATAATATATATATTTATGTGTATGTGTATGTGTGTATGTGGGTGTGTGTGTGTGTGTGTTTGTTTGTGTGTGTGTGCATGTATGTATATATATATATATATATATATATATATATATATATATATATATATAGAGAGAGAGAGAGAGAGAGAGAGAGAGAGAGAGAGAGAGAGAGAGAGAGAGAGAGAGAGAGAGAGAGAGAGAGAGTGAGTTATGTATACACACACCCGCGCGCGCGCACACAAACACACACACACACACATTTATATATATATGTATCTATATTTATCTATTCATATACATGTGTGTATATACTTACAGTTGCATGACCTCAGCCGTTTGACTTGGTAGACAAGGGTTTGATCGGGGTTCGGCTTTTGATCTGCTCGCCTCTGAATGGGGCTGGGGGTGGGATCCGAGGGGGGGGGCGGTTGGAGCTGGATTGTGGTTACGATAATTATTTACCCTTATTATCATATGTTTCCTCTATCACCCTGTAGAGTATAGTTGTGTTTCGACCTGAATATTGTTTCTATTGTGTCATATAGTATATACATAGTGTGGCAGGAGGAGATTTTCGTGCATTTTAGTTATCTGGTGTAAATTCAATTAAAAAATGGCATTTTACACCTAACTTACTGGCTAATTAACTTCCCAATTAATTTTATATCACCTACAGCGCTATAGAAAGAAAAGTTGAAAAGAAAATTGTTAAAGAATATAATCGTATAGGCTACATGATAAATGGAATTATAACAGAAAATGTATATAAGACCGAACATCTTAATCTTAATTAATGATTCATTAGTGATTATAACGGGGCGAAAACATAACGAGCATATCGATTAACTATAATTAATAATACTGGTGAGTGTGACTGATCCGAAGTTTAACGAGATTCTTAATTAACGATAATTAACTGGTGGCGATTACAACGTAACTAAAACACAAGAACATATGCGCTTTTGATTGGACTAAAAGGTCCAAAAGGGTATTTATACATTCTATTAATCTTGAAACCAAATTATTTTGACTAGTTTGCGTTCCATTATGCTCCTTGTTCAGGAACAACCGATACCACTGTTAAGGAACG
>NC_091571.1:11929090-11934090 GCF_042767895.1 Penaeus vannamei | reverse complement strand
ATGAACGAAATCAACTAAGCTTTACACAGAGTATCGTACGGCTAGTTTGGTTGTGTAACGATCGACAGACTAGTATTTCACTCAATTTCACTTACAGTATTTGCTTCCTCCCATCCTTAGTTTTTATCAGTCCTTAATTTATGAATTTTTGGTAAGGGCAGAGGAGGGGAGGGGTGCCATTTGCATTCACTTTACCTGTTACTCTAGGTGGGGAGGAGGAGGAGGAGGGCGGGGGACGGGAGAAGAGGAGGAAGGGGGAGGGGGAGGAGGAGGAGGACGGGGGAGGGGGAGGAGGAGGAGGACGGGGGAGGGGGAGGAAGAGGAGGACGGGGGAGGGGGAGGAAGAGGAGGACGGGGGAGGGGGAGGAGGAGGAGGACGGGGGAGGGGGAGGAGGAGGAGGAGGGCGGGGGACGGGAGAAGAGGAGGAAGGGGAATGGAGGAGGAGGACGGGTATATGCTACTGGAAAGACTATCGTCGGATTTTCTATTTTTGTTGGAATATGGGGTAACGGGGTAGATGGCACGGTTGTAGGATGTATGATGATTAATAAAAACTGGTATTTTCTGGAACCATGTGGAGATTTTTTGGTTCTAGGTCACATTCCAGCTTCTCACCACCTTTGTAGGGAATTTCTAATCCAATCATTCATAAATGGCACTACTACATTTAATTCTCAACAACACCTGAACAGTTACAATGGAGAAATGCTCAGACATGGATCTACGATGGGGTTGGCATGGTTATCTTTGTTCTCATCAATCCAGTTTCAACTCGCTTCCCCACAAAGGAATTCTGGACAAATTAACTATTTAATATGAAAGAAACAGTTCCAACATACTTTATTACTTAAAATGCATAGTTGTCCATAACAAATCACAAATAGGAAAGAAATTTAATGTCGGAAGGAGTTAACTGAACTATAATAAGAACATGGAAAGAGAGGACCAAAATACACTATTCTCTGATACCTTTCAAAAGATACATCTTTCGAAACTGTTTGTTGATGGTTCCATTTAACTATACTTCGTATAAATAAACGATTATTTATACTTTGCAGCAATATAAGCGCACGTTTTTTATTATTTCCCACAGACGATGTTTCTCCACTGGGGGGGGGGGGGACGGTGCGTAGTGTGACCAATCCCGCCATGTAGCCGGCAGACCCTCGACGTGGCTGTCTAGGGATCCCCGGACAGACGACTAGTGTGACCGTCGCTGTAATCATTATATATAAACGCATTGGTGAAAAAGTCGAGATTTCTAACTGGAAGAGAAAAATGCAATTCCTGAGCGTTGTAAATTATACCAAGTCGTTTGTTAATCGGTAGTCAGGATCCGTTTATTATAAACGACCAGAAATACGCAGCAGAAACCGACAACGTAGAAAATCTAGAAAAAAAGGCTTTTTGCCATAAACAGATTCTTGTTTTTTTACAGTTCGCAGAGGAAGGATTGTGAGGAACCTTCCAAGATTTACCTGATGCTGAAGTTGTACGAGAGACCTTGAACAACGCCATTTCGCAGGTGACGCGAGCAGCTAACCTCAAAATCTGGCGCCCAAGCTACAGGACGGAAGGAATCGATTGGGACTTAACGTTAATCTGGGGTATTGTCTTTCAATATTTCTTTTCTTTCACTTCTCTTCCAACGAAACAAAAACGATTTGGATTTTACCTTATCTGGAATATTTTCTTTTTTTTTTATTTCTCATACGACGAAGGAATCGATTGGGACCAAGCCTTGAGCTGGGATTTTTTTTTCCATATTTCTTTTTTGTCATTTCTCGAGCAAAGAAAAAAACGATGACGAAACTTAAATTGGGATATTTTCTATCCCTTTTTCCTTTCCTTCTTTCTCCCCCCTTTCTTCAAAGACATGAATTTCCTAGATGCAGTGCTCCAAGGTTTTAAAACAAAAAGTTTCCAAAACCTTCAGGAATTCTAATACCATCAGGAAGAAAAAGCAAGACATTAATCCATAAGGTTCATAAACTAACGCAAGTTTCAGGGAAATTAAAATCGACAATGAGCTGATATGAAACTTCTTCAAGAACAAAGGAATAGCAGAACTGGAAGGGGAGAGCGGGAAAACAAAGCGAAAGGGGGAACTAGAGACACGAAAGAAAAACACCAAGATAACATCAGGCAGAGGCTCCATGTGCACAGTAACTGCTCCGTGATCCACAAGCCCGCTGATGGGGAAGTTACAGGGCCAGGGGACGCCCGGCTCCCAGCGGAGTAGGGAAAAGGAGCGTATTAATATTTACATTTATATTTATGTTTACTCACACACACACACACACACTCACACACACACACACACACACACACACACACACACACACACACACACACATATATATATATATATATATATATATATATATATATATATATATATATATATATATATATTATATACATATATATATATATATATATATATATATATATATATATATATATATATATATATATATATATACATCCACACACACACACACACACACACACACACACACACACACACACACACATATATATATATATATATATATATATATATATATATATATATATGTGTGTGTGTGTGTGTGTGTGTGTGTGTGTGTGTGTGTGTGTGTGTGTGGATGTGTGTGTCTGTATTTATATATTCAAGTATGTATGTTAGCGTATGTATGTTCAAGTATATATGTTTGCTTATGTATGTATGTAAGTTTATGTGTATGTTTATGTGTATGTATCTATGTCTGTATGTATGCTTGTGTGTATCTATGTTTATGTGTATCTGTCTGTATGTATGCTTGTATCACTGTACGTATTTTTGAATGAATGAATGTATATATATATATATGTATCTTTGTATGTGTTTGTATGTTTGTGTGTATGTGTTCCATGTATACGTGTTTTCGTAGTTCACAACACAATATATATATCAATGTGTAAAAGAAAACGTATCCCCTCCTATGACCATCAACAATTACCATAGTTCTTCGATTATGGCAGGGTAAAAAAAAGCCTCATTTGTCACATAAAGTCATTAAGGCGACATCCTCATTGCCTTTTTTATTCCGGAGAATTGTGTTTATGTTTTCGTATCAATTTTATCAAATAATAGTTTTCTTTTTATTGGCTGTATATTATGAAATGTGAATGAACTCGGCTTTATTTTATTGTAAAAAAAAACATGTTTGTTTTTTATCTATTGAAAAAAGAAGGAGAAAAGCCGAAGTACTTGAGGCCACGTAAGGATGACTGTGCTGTGGGCGGCTGTGGTGCTCCTGCTGGTGGGCGCCCCGGGAGAGGTGCTTGTTGCTGCAGTTCTCGGGAAATGTCGTTTGTCACGATCTTCACACTCGGTTTTTCTCTTTTTAATTCAGTGTTGTGTGTGTTTGTCGGGTTTTCTCCCTCTCTCTTTCTCTTTCTTTTTCTCTTTCTTTCTCTTTTTCCCTATCTCCATCTCTCTCGTTCGCTCGCTCACCCTCTCTCTCTCTCTCTCTCTCTCTCTCTCTCTCTCTCTCTCTCTCTCTCTCTCTCTCTCTCTCTCTCTCTCTCTCTCTCTCTCTCTCTCTCTCTCTCTCTCTCTCTCTCTCTCTCTCTCTCTCTCTCTCTCTCTCTCTCTCTCTCTCTCTCTCTCTCTCTTTCTTGCTCGTTTTTTCCTCTATCGTTATCTCGCTCTCTATCTCCTTCACCCTCACCCTCACCCTTACCCTCCCCATCCCCCTCCCCCTCTCCCTTGCCCACTTTTCCTCTTTCTATCTCTTCCTATCCTCACCCAGCTTGAATGTATCATTCACCATGCACAAGGAACCTTCTGCATACCTGAAATCACCTCAGACGAAGACGAAAGTATACCGAGGAGTACTCTTTCCATCTGCAACAGACGGCGGGTCAAAATTCGCACAAGAACACGAACCAAAGGGAATCTATAATCACAAAGCATATCTAAACACTCTTTTTTCCACCTCATTCATTATTCACTCGTCCGTACGTAGATCAGAGGCTTACTTTCTGGGGATTTTCTTGGGACTTTTTTTGAGGGAGTCTTCGGTACATGAGACTAGTCGTATGGCCTTCGTCGGGTGTAATATTGAACGTGTCCGGTGTTCGTAATTTTGCACCTTTTATGTAGAATACTTTGTCGTATGTGTTGATATAAAAACAGCGAGACGACTTTCTTGATGATACAGTAATTATAGCTCATAGGACGGAGCAATTGTAGAGAACTCTGATTATTGGTCTATGCATACCACAGTCATCTTTAATAATAGAACGAATGTGCTCTAATAATTCACTATAATTATGTCGAACTCAAATGGCCAAAGGATGCGGATGTTACTAATCAACATATGTGCCTTCTTTCCCGAGAGCGGTTTCTCCTCAAAAATCGTCCTGTCCATAGTTACCTGAGGGCAGATAGATGGATGTCTCATCACAGGACCTGGTCATCTGTGTCTCCTGCAGGGAAAGGAGCTCGAAACTGTTACGTTAATTTGCCATAATTGGCAGTTCTCTCTTTGAAGTCAGGCAGTTTCCTTCAAAAGGATCTCTTGAAGGTATACAAACAAGTTTATTCGAAGTGATCAATAACAGGAGGTCCTCCTGCCTCCCACACATCCTTTGACATCTTCACTGCATCAACGTAGAAAGCCTCTGAACCCTATGGTTGCACAGGCTGACGGATTTTCTCTTGATAAAGTATTTGTCAGATCCCATAGACAGAGGCTATCCATCACCTTCCTGAGAGCTCCCTTTATCTGCCGAAATACTGTAGAGTCAGTTTGACAAGGGATGCTGTCCATCTTTTTTGTCTTTTTCCTTTGACCTTTTGGGTTGTTGGACATCGGATTCTTTGCACATTAGCGAAATAGGGGGATCTAGTGAAATTTTGTACTACCAAAGACCGATCCGATCATTGTTTGCTTGAACAAATAAGTCTAAAATTCATTTCATAGAAAAATAAGAAAATGGTTCTGTCACAGTAGAGTTTGACGTGTCT
>NC_091571.1:11921590-11924090 GCF_042767895.1 Penaeus vannamei | reverse complement strand
CGCGGGCCAAAGGCTGTGTTTACGGAGGGATCAGTTCCATTCGAAATATTGTATCGCAGCGTTTAATTCTTTCTTACAATGCGGAATCTTGTGTTTTTTTTTTCCACATCTGCATTTGTCAGGATGCATACGTTCATCGTGTTCTAGGAACTATGCCTCTACGCTTTAAGGAATCGAATGTTTTGCTTTATATTAATTCTTATCAGAGATGAAGGACAACGTCTATCCTTGTCTTCAATCGTCTCGTTCCTTCCATCCCTGTAAAAACAACGATTATAACGAACGGCCTCCTCACCTCAGACTGCCTTGGGACGAGACTCAGCCACACAGGGAAAATGACGTAGATATTAGGGGATTATAAGCAGGGGGAGAGGAAGGGGAAGGTGGAGAAAGGGAGACACAGAGAAGAAGAGAAAAAGAGGAAGCGAGGTAGACAGACATATGCACACAAAAAGAGAGAAGGGGGATGAGAAAAAAAGAAATAGAGAAGAGAGAGAGAGAGATAAGAGAGTGAGCCAAACCCACAGAGAAAGCGAGAAAGAACCGAAACAAGAGAGAGTAAGAGATAACGAACCCGGCCGAACCCATTACAAATATTCGCAAAGATACATCCAATATGCGTCGCCTCCGCCGCGTTCCCTAACGTAGCCCCGAGCAGCTTCCTTTATTTACGCCCGACACGGTGGCGACGCGAGAGAGGCGGCCGAGCGAGAGGGGAATGGACTGCCCGCCTGGGACATAAACTCCGCAATACACAGCTTCCCGCCACGGTGTATTAGCGGGCTGGAGGCATTACACATAGCATTTCATATCGCAATAATGCTACAGAGTTTGTTATTATACACTGACTTGCCACACGCCCACCGCAAGTGCAACGTGACATGTGACCTTTATCGCTGAGCGCCTCGTTGCAGAAAAATAATTCATTCAGAGTTCATAAATGAGAGATGAGAGATATTTTCTATTTGCAAAGCGACGCGTTTGTCAAGCCTGTTAGCCATGACATCTGACTCTGCTCTGAAGCAGCCGCTCGAGCAAATATCCCATTTCCTCCCTGCCTTATTATTTTTTTATTTTATGAAAAATAATATTCACAGACGGGTGATGCTGCTTTATACTCGAGGTGTCATTTTTTTATTCTGAAGGGTAACTCTCATGTTTTCGATATGCACTGTTAAAGGTCAGAACAGGAAAGCTTTTTTATATAAAAAAGATCCACTTTCAATAAGAGTCCCTCGTCTCACTGGATGTGGACTGACGGTTTTCTCTTCACAGTTTACAAAAAAAAAGAGAAAAAAAAACAGAAACCCTCTCTCCGAAACTATCTTTTCGTTTCTGGCAATGTTGTTTCGTTGATGGATATTGATATTGTTTCCGAAATTCCTAATTGGCGCAATAAAAGAAATGCCATCAGAGAGGAATCACTCCGGGCTTAAAACCTCGGCCATTGTTTACTAGACATTTCGATCCTTGGCTTCCGGTCTCTCCTCTCACGCGGAAAACGTCCTTCGGTCCCGCTATTCTGGACTCACTGGAGGTGCAGCTGCGTCGCCAAAAGGCCGTTTTTGCGGAGGAATTTGAGAAAATTGGCCGTAAAGAGCTGGCCTTGGCCGTGGTAGTAATGATGGCCGCGACCAGTCTTCTCTGGACAAATTTTAAACTTTTATGAAAAGACAGTGATGCACATTGCAGTCTCCGAGATATATATTTCGTGGAGCATAATGCAACATTCTTTTTAAAGATTTAAAAATTCACTACTATTCTGAATAAAAAAAAAACGACCGTCAGATTACGTGTCAAGCTAATGCAAGTAAATTACTTATTCATTTATAAACTCTTACTCCCTCGAAAAAATATTAGCATAGCAGAAATTATGATTGGCACTTAAGGGTTAATTTTGAGTCATTTTACTCTATCAATGCCTCCAGTTACAAAGCATTCGTAGTTTAAAAGGTATGAATGAGAATAAATATCTTCACAATGCAAGAGATGAATTTGACCGGATTCGATTAAATATTCGTCAGGAATACATTAATTTCAGTCGAAGATTTCATGGAATCCGTATTCAAGATATGATCGAAATCATGATGATGATGATAATGACAATGATAATAATAATAAGGAAAAGAATAGTAATGGTGATGATAATAGTTGTAGTAATAATGATGATAATGATAATGACAATGATAATAATAATAAGGAAAAGAATAGTAATGGTGATGATAATAGTTGTAGTAATAATGATGATAATGATAATGACAATGATAATAATAATAAGGAAAAGAATAGTAATGGTGATGATAATAGTTGTAGTAATAATGATGATAATGATAATGACAATGATAATAATAATAAGGAAAAGAATAGTAATGGTGATGATAATAGTTGTAGTAATAATGATGATAATGATAATGACAATGATAATAATAATAAGGAAAAGAATAGTAATGGTGATGATAATAGTTGTAGTAATAATGATGATAATGATAATGACAATGAT
>NC_091571.1:11914090-11916590 GCF_042767895.1 Penaeus vannamei | reverse complement strand
ATCAAAGAAACCCTTTATCACCTATTCTTGATGTAAACCCAGTTAGATTATTTAACGAGAACACAACTGGTTATACTACTTAATACAGAATAATATTTTTTTCAAAAACAAAGCCACTTCAAAGCTTATTTCACCCGTTCAGATCAGCGTCATACCTTGATTAATTGATTTCCTGTGCTGCCTCTTGCTGCCGGCCAGTTTAGCTTTGCAGTTTCTATTGGCAAGATTCAGTCTTTCCACTTCTTAATTTCATTTTGTGGTTTTCCTATTCATAAGTCAGTTTTATTATTACATTATTTTTCTTTTTTATATATTTACTTTTATTCAATTTTATTTTACTTATTTTACCGTTTTCATTTAACTTTAGTTAATTTTATCTCTATTTCTTTCATTTCATCTTCATATCATTTCATCACTACTCCCATCCTATTCTATGATTATTCATATCGATTTTTTCTTCATATCGTGAATCTAGATCAGGTTACAATATTATATAGGACTTCCATCTTGAAGAGAGATACGCACGAGGTATTGGGAGACGGGGATTAAATCAATCAAAAATGCGATTTCAATCTAGGATATTTGGCCATCCCGTGACCCATCTCTCTCTCTCTCTCTCTCTCTCTCTCTCTCTCTCTCTCTCTCTCTCTCTCTCTCTCTCTCTCTCTCTCTCTCTCTCTCTCTCTATCTCTCTATCTCTCTATCTCTCTCTATCTCTCTATCTCTCTCTCTCTCTCTCTCGTTCTCTCTCTTCCTCGTTCTCTCTCTCTCTCTCTCTCTCTCTCTCTCTCTCTCTCTCTCTCTCTCTCTCTCTCTCTCTCTCTCTCTCTCTCTCTCTCTCTCTATCTCTCTCTATTTCTCTATCTCTCTCTCTCTCTCTCTCGTTCTCTCTTTTCCTCGTTCTCTCTCTCTCTCTCTCTCTCTCTCTCTCTCTCTCTCTCTCTCTCTCTCTCTCTCTCTCTCTCTCTCGTTCTCTCTCTCTCTTTTCCTCGTTCTCTCTCTCTCTCTTTTCCTCGTTCTCTCTCTCTCTCTTTTCCTCGTTCTCACTCTCCCTCTCTCTCTCTCTCTCTCTCTCTCTCTCTCTCTCTCTCTCTCTCTCTCTCTCTCTCTCTCTCTCTCTCTTTCTCTCTCTCTCTCTCGTTCTCTCTCTCTCTCTTTCCTCGTTCTCTCTCTCTCTTTTTCCTCGTTCTCACTCTCCCTCCCTCCCTCCTTCTCTCTCTGTCTCTCTCTCTCTCTCTCTTTCTCTTTCTCTCTCTCTCTCTCTCTCTCTCTCTCTCTCTCTCTCTCTCTCTCTCTCTCTTTCTCTTTCTCTTTCTCTCTCTCTCTCTCTCTCTCTCTCTTTCTCGTTCTCTCTCTCTCTCTCTCCCTCCCTCTCTCTCTCTTTCCTTTTCTCTCTTTCTCTTTATCTTTCGTTCTCATTATCTTCCTTTTTTCACCAGATGGATATATCTTGCCCTTATGTAGGTTTCTATTTTTTCATGCGACTTTCTAGAATTTTAGTCATCCTCGCAGATTTAAGAGGTATCAAAATATTAACAAAAAGGTATACATCTGCTGTGTATACTTCAGCCCTGATCCTCTGCAAAGAAAATCAACCCGAACAAACGTTAATGGGAATTCACATAGTGCAAAACGAGAGCAAAGGCTTAGAACCGTTTGGTATTCCCTGAGAAAACAGGTGACGACGACCATGAGGCAGACACATATTTACCTCCTCTGGACGTTCATAAACCGGGAGCGTTTAATGAGAAGGAAATTGCGAGATCCGGCATCCTCTGCGCTACTCCCCACGCCAAAGAAAAGTGGATTTGCAGGCAGAAACGGATGTTTGTTTGTCTGATTTGTTTATTGGTTTGTTGTATGGATTCCGCGGGAGGAAAGTATGTGGTTATTTTGTCTAGTTTTGTTTTAGTTTTATTGTTTTAGTTGTTTTGTTGTTTGTGGTTTAGGGACTCGTGGAGTAAATTTTGGCGCTGGTCTGGGGTAGACTGAGAGTAGATTAAAGGTTGAGAGTGGGTGTTTACGGTAGATTAGGGTTGACGAGGAGAGGTTCTGGTGTAGATGAGGGGAAATAAAATATAACTGTGTGGTGAATCAGTAGGTAATATAATAGGTAATATTTCCTTATTAAAGAATCTAACGAGCTTCATTTCAAGATTAATATAGCATCCTTTTAGTAATAGTCCATTAATCTATGGCTACCCCGAAACATTAAACAATTCATTTTTGTCAATATACCTTTTCACTGCGTCACAGTCACAAACACTTAGAAATATCTTTCATCAGCTCCTGAATACACAGAACTTTATTCAGTGTCCCCGGTTGTCTGTAGTGATGATCATATCTGAGAAGCCCCTTATATAAATGATATATAAACCCAGACCATACCTTCCATCTGCATCCGATCTTCCCCTGTTGAATATCACAGTCAAGATGAAATGAACTTCCCGGAACCCGTATCATGTACGAATAGATTGCACTCCATCATCTAAGAGATCAC
>NC_091571.1:11896590-11901590 GCF_042767895.1 Penaeus vannamei | reverse complement strand
TATATAGCTTAATATGATAATAATGATAATAATAATGATAATAATAATAATATATATTTACATGTAGATACTTACACATACATATATATATTTATATATGCGTATATACATACATATATATATATATATATATATATATATATATATGTATATATATACATATATATATATGTATATATATATATATATGCATATACGACTATACAAATACATAAATATATACATATATATGTATGCATATATATACATACACACACACACACACGCACACACATACACACACACACACACACACACACACACACACACACACACACACACACACACACACACACACACACATATATATATATATATATATATATATATATATATATATACATATATATATATGTATATATATATATATATATGTATGTATGTATGTATGTATGTATGTATATACATATACATATATATATATATATATATATATATATATATATATATGTATGTATGTATGTATGTATGTATATACATATATATATACATATATATATATATATATATATATATATATATATATATATATATATATATATATATATATGTATGTATGTATGTATTTATACCCTTCTATAAATATGTATCTACCTATGCACATATTTCACTTCCCTGGCCTTCCACATCTCTGCCAATCTCTCTTTTCCATATTCCATATAATCTTTTCCGTTTCGTTGTGTTTTGTTTTTTCCTAGTACTCGAGGACAAAAATGTTCTTGTCTCTCTGGTTCCGAAAGAAACAATACTCTCATACGAAGTTTTTAGGAAGTGGATATAGATATTTTGCATGAGGTAACTGACAGTTGCAAAAGGATGCTGACACTGTTGTTATGTAGAGCTGACAGTCAGTGTACAGCGAGCTTGAATCCATATCCCAGATGCAATCAGCAGTTTTTTCTACAACTTCTTATTCTTATACTTGTGTTTTTGTTTGTTTTTTCTTTGTCTTTATTCCCGTTCTTATCCTTATTTTTTCTTATTCTTATTCTGATTTCTTTTCTTTAATGTTTATTCTCATGCTTACCCTTTTCCTTATGTATACTCTTATTTCAAAAGGAAATTAAACAATCGCTTTTCCAATGTATATATGTATGTGTGTGTGTGTGTGTGTGTGTTTGTGTGTGTGTGTGTTTGTGTATGTGTGTGTTTGTGTGTGTGTCTGTGTGTCTGTATGTATGTATATATGCACACACACACACGCCTTTGAGCTTGAATTATTCTCGTGATTAGTTGCCTACTTTGGAGTTGCAACATTTTCTTTTTTCCTTCTTTTTTTCCTTCTTCGTCTTAAGAAAAAAGCAAAACAAATGTCTCTTCAGTATTCTTGTTTGCGTATTGTCTGTGTGCTTTCTGTTTACGCTATGCTTGTGTGTTCTGTCTGTGTGTAATTATCAGTCTCTCAGATGCAGTTAAGTATTCCGAAAATTGATTTATTTTTGTAGATCGTCTCTGATTTTTTGTACTCTTTCTTCTCCTACTCCTCCTCCTCCTCTTTCTTCTTTTTTTTTCTTTTGTTACTACTACGTCTACTTCTACTCTTTCTCTTCCTCCTTCTCCTCCTCCGACGCCGCCGCCGCCGCCTCCTTCTCCTCCTCCTTTTCCTTCTCCTCCTCCTCCTTCTCCTCCTCCTCCTCCTCCTCCATCGCCGCCGCCACCGCCTCCTTCTCCTCCTCCTTTTCCTTCTCCTCCTCCTCCTTCTCCTCATCCTCATCCGGCGCCGCCGCCGCCGCCGCCTCCTTCGCCTCCTCCTTTTCCTTCTTCTCCTCCTCCTCCTCCTCCTTCTCCTCCTCCTTTTCTTCTCCTCCTCCTACTGTTCCTCCTCCTCCTCCTTCTCTTCCTCCTTCGCCTCCTTCTCGTTGTCATCGTCGTCGTCCTCCTCCCACTCCCTCCTCTGTCATCCCCCTCCTCCCCCTCCCTCTTTAATCCTCCTACACAATCCTCCTCCTCCTCCTCCTCCTCCTCCCCTTTCTCTTCTTTCTCCTCCTTTCCTTCCCTTTTCTTCTTCCGAAAGTAAAATGAGAGAGTCACCCCTTCAGCGAATCTCTTTCACGCCCTGTATGTGTCCTTCTTCAGTCATTGATCTTGAATGAATCTCCTAGATGCAATCGACCATTTCAGATTTTTAGTTTTTTTGTTTTTTTTAATTCCCTTCATTTTCTTTTCTTTCTTTCTTTTGTAGAACGAGTCATAATCATTCTCAAAATATTTATAGTCTTACCCTATAGTGTGTATGCTTTCTTTAACAGTTAGTGTATATGTGTAAAGCAATATAAAAACGACTTGTCAGACTCATCTCTCTGGTGATTAATATTCTTCCTTTTGAGTGTGCATTAGATACCTTATATTACAGCACGTGGACAAGATGGATCTCCGTGAGATAAAAAGTTCATTAACCTCTCTTAAAGGTGTGTGCCACTGGTATCCAAATTGCAATTAACGTTTCCCATGTTTAGAAGGAGAAAGAAGGGAACGTTTCCTAGGGAACGTTAGAGTGTTAGCATATCCTCAGGAACTACTGTAGAGGAAGATTATGGGTTAATATCAATACTTTATAGAAAATGGAGTGTTATTAAAATTGTGAAAGGCCCGACCCAATAATATTCATACATACAGACCTACGTATACACAGAAATAAATGCATAAATCTTACAAAGATTTATATAATGATCTACGTGTGAAATTCATGATAAAGATTGCTATAGAAACAACGAAGGGAAGGACAAGAAAACACACGAATATGCATATTCGTGTGTTTTCTATAGAATGTGTCTTCTATAGATATGTATCTACCTATGCACATATTTCACTTCCCTGGCCTTCCACATCTCTGCCAATCTCTCTTTTCCATATTCCATATAATCTTTTCCGTTTCGTTGTGTTTTGTTTTTTCCTAGTACTCGAGGACAAAAATGTTCTCGTCTCTCTGGTTCCGAAAGAAACAATACTCTCATACGAAGTTTTTGGGAAGTGGATATAGATATTTTGCATGAGGTAACTGACAGTTGCAAAAGGATGCTGACACTGTCGCTATGTAGTGCTGACAGTCAGTGTACAGCGAGCTTGAATCCATATCCCAGATGCAATCAGCAGTTTTTTTCTACAACATATTCTTATACTTGTGTTTTTGTTTGTTTTTTCTTTGTCTTTATTCCCATTCTTATCCTTATTTTTCCTTATACTTATTCTGATTTCTTTTCTTTAATGTTTATTCTCATGCTTACCCTTTTCCTTATGTATACTCTTATTTCAAAAGGAAATTAAACTATCGCTTTTCCAATGTATATATGTATGTGTGTGTGTGTGTGTGTGTGTGTGTTTGTGTGTGTGTGTGTTTGTGTATGTGTGTGTTTGTGTGTGTGTCTGTGTGTCTGTATGTATGTATATATGCACACACACACACGCCTTTGAGCTTGAATTATTCTCGTGATTAGTTGCCTACTTTGGAGTTGCAACATTTTCTTTTTTCCTTCTTTTTTTCCTTCTTCGTCTTAAGAAAAAAGCAAAACAAATGTCTCTTCAGTATTCTTGTTTGCGTATTGTCTGTGTGCTTTCTGTTTACGCTATGCTTGTGTGTTCTGTCTGTGTGTAATTATCAGTCTCTCAGATGCAGTTAAGTATTCCGAAAATTGATTTATTTTTGTAGATCGTCTCTGATTTTTTGTACTCTTTCTTCTCCTACTCCTCCTCCTCCTCTTTCTTCTTTTTTTTTCTTTTGTTACTACTACGTCTACTTCTACTCTTTCTCTTCCTCCTTCTCCTCCTCCGACGCCGCCGCCGCCGCCTCCTTCTCCTCCTCCTTTTCCTTCTCCTCCTCCTCCTTCTCCTCCTCCTCCTCCTCCTCCATCGCCGCCGCCACCGCCTCCTTCTCCTCCTCCTTTTCCTTCTCCTCCTCCTCCTTCTCCTCATCCTCATCCGGCGCCGCCGCCGCCGCCGCCTCCTTCGCCTCCTCCTTTTCCTTCTTCTCCTCCTCCTCCTCCTCCTTCTCCTCCTCCTTTTCTTCTCCTCCTCCTTTTCTTTCTCCTCCTCCTCCTTCTCTTCCTCCTTCGCCTCCTTCTCGTTGTCATCGTCGTCGTCCTCCTCCCACTCCCTCCTCTGTCATCCCCCTCCTCCCCCTCCCTCTTTAATCCTCCTACACAATCCTCCTCCTCCTCCTCCTCCTCCTCCTCCTTCTCCTCCTCCTTCTCCTCCTCCGACGCCGCCGCCGCCGCCTCCTTCTCCTCCTCCTTTTCCTTCTCCTCCTCCTCCTTCTCCTCCTCCTCCTCCTCCTCCATCGCCGCCGCCACCGCCTCCTTCTCCTCCTCCTTTTCCTTCTCCTCCTCCTCCTTCTCCTCATCCTCATCCGGCGCCGCCGCCGCCGCCGCCTCCTTCGCCTCCTCCTTTTCCTTCTTCTCCTCCTCCTCCTCCTTCTCCTCCTCCTTTTCTTCTCCTCCTCCTTTTCCTTCTCCTCCTCCTCCTTCTCTTCCTCCTTCGCCTCCTCCTCGTTGTCATCGTCGTCCTCCTTCTCCCACTCCCTCCTCTCTCATCCCCCCTCCTCCCCCTCCCTCCTTAATCCTCCTACACAATCCTCCTCCTCCTCCTCCTCCTCCTCCTCCTCCTCCTCCTCCTCCTCCTCCTCCTCCTCCTCCTCTTTCTCTTCTTTCTCCTCCTTTCTTTCCCTTTTATTCTTCCGAAAGTAAAATGAGAGAGTCACCCCTTCAGCGAATCTCTTTCACGCCCTGTATGTGTCCTTCTTCAGTCATTGATCTTGAATGAATCTCCTAGATGCAATCGACCATTTCAGATCTTTAGTTGTTGTTTTTTTTTTTTTGATTCCCTTCATTTTCTTTTCTTTCTTTCTTTTGTAGAACGTGTCATAATCATTCTCAAAATATTTATAGTCTTACCCTATAGTGTGTATGCTTTCTCTAACAGTTAATGTATATGTGTAAAGCAATATTAAAACGAATTGTCAGACTCAT
>NC_091571.1:11871590-11881590 GCF_042767895.1 Penaeus vannamei | reverse complement strand
CTTTCATTATCTGTTCTTTTGCTGTTCCATTATTCATTCTTTCATAATTCTTTCATTATCTTTTCTTTCGCTATTCCATTATTCATTTTTTCATGATTCTTTCATTATCTATTTTTTCGCAGTTCCATTCGTCTATTCATCTCTTTTCTTTATTCATTCTTCATCAACTATTCCATTACTTGTTCTTTCGCAATGTTTTCATTTTTTCACCATTTGTTATAAATAATTCATTAATTCACTAGTTTATCATTATTATCATTGTTATTACTGATTCTTCCACTTTTTTCAAAACAATTTATTCATTCACTTTTTAATTATTCATTCTTCGTTTTAAAATCATTCATTTTTTCAAAATTATTCATTGTCCCACGTTTTTAAATCATGCATTTATTCCCACTTTTTTCTCCAAATTATTCATTTTTCCACGTTTTAAAATCATTCATTTATTCACAATTTTCTCTAAATTATTAATTATTCCACTTGAAATCATTCATTTATTCACAATTTTCTCTAAATTATTCCTTCTTCTACGTTTGAAATCATTCATCCATTCGCTATTTTCAAAACTATTATTTCATTATTTACTCTCCCACCATAGAAGAATCGGTGAAGGGTCGCCTGCAAGTGTTAGTGTTGTACGTACCATTATTTCCATCGCGTCAGAGGTACGTTGTTTTTGGCCTTATGAATTTATGAGCGATGATATGAGATGGTGATCATCTTCATCATCTAACGAAAGGTTTAAAATGAACCGCAGTGTCTCTCCATTTCACTCTGTTATCGTGGAGAGTGGTCAGGGGTTGGTTTGAAACGGAGGAGGGACCTCGAGGTTCTTTCTTTGCTCGCGGTTCCTGCTAACAAGGTGGTTTACCTCTGCCATATATTTCCAGTTACATTGCATTTACATAGTTCCCGAAAGTCATGCGAAAGACTGCATCTTTTTAGCCCTAAGTGAATTCCACTGTCCTGCTGCCAACGGCTTCACCGTATCCCTGGCACGGGGAGACAATGGGGTACTAAGCCTTGCTCAAGGGTACCCCAAGATGCAGTTTAACGTCTTGCCCGGGACGGAGAGAAGGTAATAGATAGAGATAAAAGATTAGAAGGGAGGTTTTATTGTATTAGCGTATGGTTTAGTTGTTGCTGTATTCGTTTATGTTAGTTGGTTTCGTTCATATTGGTGTAGGAGTTGCCAAATTCATCGACATTGTGGATCAGGTAGTGTTTTGGTCTGGTGAGGTTTTGAGAGATACGAGATGATAGACATAATATAGGCAGATAGATAGAGATAAAAGAGATTTTGTGGTCTGGTAAGTAAGTAAATAGAGGTAAGAGATATGAGATAAATAGATAAGTGAGTAAAACGAGATAAGAGATAAGATTAGCCTGTGGTATAATCCAGCTTTGAAATATGTAATGAAATATGAGAGAAAATGCCAGTGGAGGAGAGTTTTATATTGCATTCGTCAATGGTATAATTTGCCTTATGGTTTCGTTAATAGGTCGGTGTAAGTGATGCCAAATTTATCATTATCCTATGAAATATATTTTATAGATGTTAGATATTGTATGAAATATCGACAATGAAAATTAAATCTCGTATTGAAATATCACGTATGCAAATTAGATATCGCACGTTTACGTTATATATCGAATAGAATATTGTTTATGTATATTCATATTTGGCCAGTACGGGTGGCGCAAACTTCATCAATGCCTGTATATGATATCACACTTAATTTACATATATATGGTAATTAGATACCGGTATCGGTTTCCCAGGTACGTGCAATCATCATCATCAATTGCTATAGTAATATCTAAATTCACGTTAATTGATCAGATATACTTTGCGATGTAATAAAAATGTTTTTGGTATAAATAATTGTTAGTTAGGGTGCAAGAGAGAGACTGAAACTAATTATGCAAATGCTCAATCATTATGTACATGCTCAATCTGAATCAGGAATTAGGATAAACATGTAAAATTAATAATTAGTAATAACTATTGGCAAGTTTTAACATCATCGGCGATAATTGAAATAAACTTGTGAGGTAGATGTTATATGAGTATTTAAGAGAATTTATCACAGAGTAGTCTTAATCACCTGCCACTGAAATGTGGCTGTTAAATGACTGTTATTATCGCTCATCGAGTATTTGTCCTGACTGAGAAAAGTTAATCCAAAAATTTATATATATATATATATATATATATATATATATATATATATATATATATATATATATATATATACATATATATATATATATATATATATATATATATATATATATATATATATGGGGGGTATATGCATATAAACATATATATATATATATATATATATATATATATATATATATATATATATATATATATATATATATATATATATGGGGGTATATGCATATATACATATATATATATATATATATATATATATATATATATATATATATATATACATACATACATATGCGTGTGTGTGTGTGTTTGCGTATGTGTATGTGTGCGTGTGTGAATGTGAATATGTGTGTGTATATGATTAGAGAAATAAACGAATAAATTAATGCAACTACTTACTCATTTCTTTATGGATATACAAATATGTTTATTTTATCATCATTGTTATCATTATTATTATAATTATTACTATTACATACACACATAGAGAAATATAAACGATATGGGTTTATATTGAGCCCACTGACAATAGCACTGATTAATCCGCACAGTAATTAATTTAGCAGTGTTGATCATCCCGGCGAAGAATGGCGATGCGAAACGTAAATAATTAAATAATTGGTTTAATTTCGACGCAATTTATGAATGATCCTTTCTGGGAATCTGATTTATTCATCAATTTATTTTCTCCATTTTAGGTAATGTTTTCAGATATTGTATGCTATTCCTATTTGTTTATTTAAGCTGTGTTTGGAAATGTTTTAGCGTAGCGTGTGCATGTAATCAGCAAAGCTATATAAAGGAGAAGGTGAACTTTATCTCTCTTTCTTTCTCTCTCTTGATATATATACATATATAAATTTATTCATTTATTTATTCATTTATCCATACATATATATATATATATATATATATATATATATATATATATATATATATATATATATATGCGTTTTATTCATCTCTCCCTCTCTCTTCCCTTTCACCATATTCCTTCCTCTTTCTCTTTCTATCTATCTGTCTATCTATCTGTCTATTTCTACATGTTTGTTTGATTTATCCACTTCAGATAAGAATATTATAAAATAACGATGCAATATCTATGCCAAATGGTTATTAGGAATAAGTCACAGTTGCGAGATACAGTGTGGACGACACGATTACAATACTAGAAAAAAAAAAAATAATAAAATAAATATATATATATATATATATATATATATATATATATATATATATATATCGTCCAGGTCACAGCTCACCGACAGCGTTTAGTCTGCCATTTCAGGGCCTCAAACCTTCCTTAATTAACGCCTAGACTCGTGGCAGAGACGGAATACGGGTGCACAAATTACCCGCCAAGTTGATGACTTCGCTCTCCGCTGTGAAAGCTTCATTTGATTGTATTGAACGAAATTCCGCGTGGCCGATGGCTCGAGGAAAACATTGTGTGTGGTTATGCATGGAAGAAAATACACGCTATCTGCCACCTGCATCCTCGAGAGAAATTATACTGACGTAATAGCAAATATTTTAGCCGTAGTCACTCCGAGAAGTGTTACTCGGAAGGTGCCACGTCTGCAGAATGATGCATGGAAATCGTACGCGGTTAATCTCACTTTCTCTCTTAGGTTCCCGGGGTTTATGGCCGTTTTCAGCTCAACTTTGGTACTTCAGATATATGACGTCCTTGAAATACTGATCTCTGAAAGTTTAGTTCGGGTAATTGCCTCATTTTCTTTCGTAAAAGAAAACTAACCTCAAGAGCGGGGGACTGAGGTGTGGATTTCCCGAATTAATCGATGTTCTTATATGGTGCAAATGTTTATTGTAAAATCTTTTCGTGACATTTTTTTTCAAAATTTCACTTAAAAATGTAGCACAGTATTGAGATATAAACGTTTCCTAGCTCAGGTCCTATGTAAAACAAGTCAAATTTTAGTTTTCATTAATCTACAAATATTCATTAATCTTAATCTTAATTTCTGACTCTTAATGCAGCAGTATTCAGCAATTAAATATTTTCTGTTAATATTCATAATCATTGTAGTAACTGGAATAAAAAAAAAATTTTCAAGTTAACGAATAGACAAGTATTAGCTTTTCACTTTCCCACAGCACAGATTTGAAGCCGATTTCATCCTAAAATTACATACATACGGAACAATAGACATATGGCATATTTATTACCTGATACCATATGGCGTATACATTACCTTTTGGGGATGAATCTCCAATAAGGTACCCTGCATAATGCTATAAGGTCCCCTCTTCCACAGGTGTTAGATATGTACCTCGACAGTAAGCCCCACAAGGAACTGCTCGGCATGTTTAAAAATGTCTCAACACATAGATGGAAAACGAGGTAAATTTGCGCCCGTGTGTTTGCTTTTCCTGTCTTTATTCTATATTTTTTACGACTTTTTTGTATAGCAACATTTAAATCTTATCTATCTGTGTATCGGAGGTACATACTGATGAGATGAGTAATTATATTTGTTTATTTACTTAGTTGTCATCATGATCATTTTTTTAAATATATTAAACTAGGGAGATTAGATTATCCAAACTGGATAAGGAAACTGGCGTGGTATTTGGGTACTACACGTCGGCTGTAACTTGCTTCCTGTGAGAGGGGGTAGGGGGGTAAAGCGGGAAGGGGGTTGAAAGAGAAAGAGAGAGACAGACAGAGACAGAGAAATAGGCAGACAGACAGTATGTGTGTCTGCGTGTGTATGTGTGTGTAAAAGGAAGAGAGAGACAGACAGAGACAGAGACAAAGCGAGAAGGAGTGGCATGAGACAGATAGATCGTAGAGAGAGAAAGAAATTGTGACAGAGGGAAAGGAAATTTAAGAGATATACGTCTAAATGATACACTGATTTTTAATTATTTTTTTCTTCTCCTCCTCCCTCCTCATCCTTCCCCCCTTTTCCTTTTCTTTCCTCCTCTCTTCTCCTTTCTCCCTCCCTCCCTCTCTTTCTCTCTCCTTTCGTCTCTCCCTCCCTCCTTCCTTCCTTCCCTCCATACTTCCCTCCCTCCATCCTTCCCTCCCTCCATCCTTCCCTCCCTCCTACCCTTCCTACCTCCCTCCTTCGTTCTTTCCCTCTCTCCCTCTCCCCCACCTCCTTCCCCAGATTCACGGAGACGCGAACTCCTTCTGTGCCATCGCAGACTAACACCAAGAAAGGATGCGCTGGGAGATCGCGCTTAACACCTTGAATGAGTACACGAGACCCATCCACACCTTGTACAAGCGCTTCCTCTTGTACTAGAAACACAAGGTCAGGGTAAGTCTTACTTTTCATGTATCGTATTAGTATTGTTTTTATATATGTGTTGTTTCTTGTCCGTTAGGTATTTCAGGAATTATGTTTACATGTTTTATGATGTATGCATGTTCTGTAAGCATCAAGTCTAAATATGTGCGCATTTAAGAATGTTTATGGTAGTTTTTTTATGAATACGTGAGATTCTGTTCTCTGATTCACACACAGAGGATATTGTACAAGGGATTCCGGGAAGGCTTCCTTTTACAGAATAAATTACCCAGAAAACTTGCATCTCATAAATTATTTGGTGTTATGCTGGATGAATCTAATTACGTTTTAAGATTTCTAAAAGCTGCAATATTTTTTTTTTTTCGTTCCTTTTCTTTTTGGACAAGAAGTTGAAATGGAATTTTAGTTAAAGTCACGGAGGGATAACGAGAAATAACGATCATTTATGGTGAATCTTTCTGCGTAGACCATTAGTTCTTTCTCCCCCCCCCCCTCTCTCTCTCTCCCTCTCTCATTCTCTCCCCTTTTCATTCTCTCCCTCACTCATTCTCTCCCTCTCTCATTCTCTCCCTCTCTCATTCTCTCCCTCTCTCATTCTCTCCCTCTCTTATTCTCTCCCTCTCTCCTTCTCTCCCTCTTTCATTCTCTCCCTCTTTCATTCACTCCCTCTCTCATTCTCTCCCTCTCTCATTCTCTCTCTCTCTCATTCTCTCTCTCTCTCTCTCTCTCTCTCTCTCTCTCTCTCTCTCTCTCTCTCTCTCTCTCTCTCTCTCTCTCTCTCTCTCTCTCTCTCTCTCTATCTCTCTCTTCATTTTTTGCCACTGATCGTCAAAAATAAAAAGTATGTTGATGAAATTACATTTATTTTTTGTTATTGTTGCTTTTAGAATAGTTGTTGGTTTTCTCCTTAAATAAAGGGAAATTTATATCCCCTGAAACTTTAATTGGTTGCTTGAGAGTAAAGAGTAACGCATAAAGATGCTTCTTTCAAACATTAACAACTCGAGGAGACTAGTAAAGACCTGTACTTTAAACATAGAAAGATGTTCACGTAAACGACCTTTCCTGCGCACCAATCACGTAAAAAAAAAGACAAAAAAATTCCCTGAAGTCCTTGGCCCTCCTATGAACGATTCCTCGACAGACTGGCCCTCCGTGGAACAACCCAAAGGACGTGTATCGGGTGAAGGAGAAAGTAACCCGCCGTCTGGACGTGCAGGAGAGGCTGGTGGTGAGGAACGGCGCCCAGAAGAAGGAGGACCTCTCGCTTCGTCCCAGTCTCTTCTACATGCTTCACAACGCCCTGAAGGTGGGTACACTCGGTGGTCCCTGTCTGCTTTCTCAAGTCTCTGTGTCTGTATCTGTCTTTGTTTGCATCTCTCTCTTATCTTTCTTTGTGTCTGTTTGCGTCTCTCTCTCTCTCTCTCTCTCTCTCTCTCTCTCTCTCTCTCTCTCTCTCTCTCTCTCTCTCTCTCTCTCTCTCTCTCTCTCTCACTCTCTCTCTCTCTCCTTTCTCTCACTCTCTCTCCTTTCTTTCACTCTCTCTCCTTTCTCTCACTCTCTCTCCTTTCTCTCACTCTCCCTCCTTTCTCTCACTCTCTCTCTTCTCTTTCCTCTCTCTTCTCTCTCTTCCCTCTCTCTCTTCCCTCTCTCTCTTCCCTCTCTCTCTCTCTCTCTCTCTTCTCTCTTCTCTCTTCTCTCTTCTCTCTCTCTCTCTCTCTCTCTCTCTCTCTCTCCTCTCTCTCTCTCTCTCTCTCTCTCTTTCTCTTTCTCTTTCTCTCTCTCTCTCTCTCTGCCTCTCTCTCTCTCTCTGCCTCTCTCTCTCTCTCTGCCTCTCTCTCTCTCTCTGCCTCTCTCTCTCTCTCTGCCTCTCTCTCTCTCTCTGCCTCTCTCTCTCTCTCTGCCTCTCTCTCTCTCTCTGCCTCTCTCTCTCTCTCTGCCTCTCTCTCTCTCTCTCTGCCTCTCTCTCTCTCTCTGCCTCTCTCTCTCTCTCTGCCTCTCTCTCTCTCTCTGCCTCTCTCTCTCTCTCTGCCTTTCTCTCTCTCTGCCTCTCTCTCATTCCCTGCCTCCCTTCCTCCCTCCCTCCTCTCTTCTCGTCTCATCGCTTCCCTTCTCCTCCCATCTCTCCATTCCTCTTTCCTATTCTTTGCTCTTTTTGCCGATTCGTTCGTTCTCCCGGCGGTGCAAACTTGTCCTTTAGGACGTTTGTTCAAGTTCTGTTTGTCTCTTCCTTCTGGCCTCTGACTCGATGCGTAGCGTATTTGATTCCAAGCTACTCTGTTTACTGTATCATATGAATGGAAAAAATGCAGTTGATTTCAAGCCATCAAAGTGAAATTTAGTCAAATAAGTTTAATCGACATTTATTTTTACAATATCATAAATCAAAAAATGAATCCAAAACCATCAGTTTGTATTATTTATTTATGAATATTACCGTATGTGAACTCCAGGAAAATCATATATGAAAAGAGTCCTTTTAATTAAAATATGCGAGTATAACTGTTCAGATATTCCGTTATGCATGGGTCCATGAACTCCGTATCCATGCTAAATAAGAATATATAAGTAGATATATTAATATGGATAAAAACAAAAAGAAAAGCTGGGATAGTATTTTCCCTGGCTAATGTTATATTCCTGGCTAATGTTAATCTTTCAGAGGAGTAACCAGTGCAGCCTGGAACAGTCTCCACAACAGCTGATGAACGGCTTGCATCTCCTGCTGGCGCTTGACGGAGGCTCGAGGTCTTGCCATCCTTGAGTTCTCCTGGATGATCCTCGGAATCTATAATGAAGGTATGAGGCCGTTTTGAATGTTTATCTATGTATGAGTGTGCCAAAGTATGTTTGGTTTGTCAGCATTCTTGTACAAGTATGGTATTTGCATGCGTTTTTGTGGCGTGTTACAGGTAGTGAAATATTGCGAAACGTATGAGGGATTCTGAGAGAACATGGGAGAAACGATTCATGAACGGACCCCCCCCCCCCACACACACACAGTCCCCTTCTCCAAAGCACACCGCGAAACGCAGTTGCCGAAGGATGTTCTCACAGCGCCTTCGTCAACTTCAGGAAACTTCACGGTGGAGCAACAGCTGGCTCAGGATCTCTACTTGCAATACTCTGAGGACATCATGATGGAGGCGAAGGAGGTCCTCCAGCTGCAGTCTCGGGAGTACATGAGGTGTGACCCCAGGGAACACGTGGAGGGCGAGACTTACGTGCAGTTCACCGAGCTCCTTCAGGTACGAGTGATGTTAACGCTCAACTGGAGAGTGAATAATTGGTGGTGGTTGGATTAGAGGAGCACATGGCGCACTGTGGTAGTTGGGATAGTGTGTGTGTGTGTGTGTGTGTTCCTTCGGGTACGAGTGATGTTAATTAACGCTCAACTGGAGAGAGTGATAAGTCGTGGTTGGATTAGGTTAGTTAAGAGTAGCTTGGGGTGCAGTGTGGTAGTTGTAAGAGCGTGTGCGTGTGTGTGCCTGTCTGTATGTATGTATGTATATATGTGTCTACGTAGATCATGTCAATTCATGTTAGACATTATTTCCACTTGCGAGACACATCTTTCATACTAGCATTTATCACACCACATAAAAACGATGTTCCTCCCCTTCCTTACCCTTCATTTAGCGTGACTATATGGTTTTCATGATAGCAGCACCATCAAACTTCCTAATTGAATCAACTGTTCTTAGATTGGTCAAATTCGGTTGGATTAGGTAAATATAATAATCATTACATGGGACTGCGTATTTTTAGCAGAGGAAAAAACCCTGGAACTCGTTTATATTCCACCCGGTATTTTGCTATGTAAGATATATTAATATTTTCCTTTCATTTATGTCTTAAATCGATTTTTAATGTTTTAAATCGATTTTTATTGTCTGAAAAACTCTAAATAACATCTTAAAAAAAGACCTGTACTAAGAGATAAAGGTATAATTTTGATATCATGATAAAACCCATTTCTCTCCAGGGTTACATCGCCCACTACAAGTACACCACGAGTCGGAGTTGCTCCAAGCCCAACTCTCAGTACTGCGGGAAACACCGCCAATGCAGGGGGACCATCCACGCCTGTCGCCCCTATGACGCCGACGCGTGGGTCTGCCTCTCCAGGAAGCCCTACAGGAGATACGAGTCGATTCGCTATGAGAACCGCCTCATCCTGGGTCCCCACGGCCAGTGCGCCAGCTCGGAGATGAAGGTGGACTCCTGGTGGAGGTTCCTCTTCCACTGCTCCTACTGCCTCTGCCTCTGCGATGACGACACCTCGCCCTCCACCGACCGATACGTCAGCCTCATGCCGGCCGTCAGTGACACAAGGAACAACATGGTGGGTGTCGCGGAAATCCGATAAGCAAAAGAGTGTGAGGGAGGGAACGGAAAAAAGTGGAAAAGAGGAGAAAGAAGGGAGGAAAGAACGAGAAGATATGAAAGAAAAGTAGAACAGAACAGGCGCATACACCTAAGGACAAGGTCGAGCAGCTTCGTGTATTAACGCCCACCGTTGTTCCAATGC
>NC_091571.1:11861590-11866590 GCF_042767895.1 Penaeus vannamei | reverse complement strand
ATTAGCCGACTTTTTGCGTTTTTGTGTTGGATTTGTTCGCTATTCTTCTTATTTAAGCCTGTTTTATCCCATAATTTCCGATATACTCCATGCCCTCACCTGCCATCAGGACTAACAAATTAAGATTGTTAATGGAAATGATACTTCTCAACGAATCATTTGCACAAGAAACTCGAAGAATCGTTGAAATCAGATTTCCAGTAGATAAATATCAAAATTGTTTCGAAAGTGAGCCACTACCCTGTTCTCCATATTGGCCGATTAATCTAACCTAGCCGGCCCTCAACCAACCTAACTTAACCTAACCTTGCTTAGCATCCTGTCGACACTGCCATCTCGTTTGTGGGCAAAAGTACAAAATCACCAAACATGCGCAGGACACGGCCGTATGAATAACTGTTACCAATTGGGATATGACTGTCATACCAATAGTCAGTTCGTTGTCTCTGCCTCGAATAAAAAAAATCAAATATAATGGCAATCATAATTCTCTTCTGGGTAGATCAAAGGGTGAAATAAATACACATAAAGCTATGAAAAAGGATACGAGTGATCAGAAAGTTTGCGATAATTTAAAAACTACAGAAAATTGCAGTCCTATGTGAATCAAGTTGGAGTGACTCTTAATAAAACAGCTAGAATTAAAGTGTATGGTGATCAGGTCCTTGTTGTAAAGCCCCATTGCTGTTTAATACAGGCCTCAGTGGATGAGTTTCGAACCTGTGCCATAAGCTGCTTTTGGAGGTAGCAAGTTTCCTCCAAATAAACAGAGTAATATCTTTAACTTTAAATTAGGTTTGCATTTAATGGCATTAGATTCCGTAGGTTTGTGTACCGTTAACTAGACTCTGTATTCCCAATAATTTGGTTGATGTATTTTCTGACTCAACTTACTTATGATTACAAGAATAGTAGCCACCTAAGTATAGATATACTTGTGGATCCTGAAATCAAGCCACACCGGAGAAATGAATTAGTAGCTCAAAAATCTCTATTTGTTTGGGTGTTATCTGGCTCATGGATGGTTTCATCTAACAGGAAATTCGAGTCTACCCAAATATTGTGCATAGGAACTGCTACAGATTCTGATTTGCGTGAATTTTGGAATTTAAAAATCTGTTGGAATAAGTCGAAAGGAAACTGTTTCTAGCCCGTTTACCTCAGACCCTGTTTTTGAAGTAATTTTGTGAAAATGTTAAGTTTTATGAGGGACTTTATGAGATAGGCCTGCCATGGAAGTCAGATGACTGTAAGAAGAATCTTAAAAGTAATGAGGGGGCTTGGTAGAAAAAAGGTTAGTAGAATTGGAAGGTAAGTTAGATAAGGCTCCAGAGTTTAAGAAACAGTATCCTGATGCATTTGGTGATTGTGAACAAGGGGGAATAATTGAGGAAGTCCTTTCAAATTGTCAGTTGTCAAACGCAGTTCTTCAATTAAGGTTAAACCAGTTTGTTTTGCTTCTGCAGCTATTCACAATGGCATTTATTTAAATGATTGTCTTGAGTCTGGTCTTTCACTTAATCGTGGTCTTGTAAAAGTATTATTTTCATGAAGTGAAAGGTTGCATAGACTGCTGATATTACAAAGGCATTTTACAGATTCGTGTTCGGTAAGCAGAGAGATGTTCATCGCTTTTTGTGGAAATGCAAAGATTCCATTAGAATTATGAAGTTGTTTCCTTTGGTAACACAAGGTCTAAATTTGCCAAATGCGACCATCAAATATCACTTCGTCCTTTCCTAATACTGTAGTCATAGAAGCAAAGGAAAACCTTGATGTAGATCAGGGGTGGCCAACCAATCGATCGCGATCGTCTTGTCGATCACAATCCTGTTTTAAGTCGATCACACTACTATACCTGTTAATAATTCGTCTTTCAGAAGTCATGCAAATAGCTGCATGTCGAAGTACTCATGATACTTGGATTATTATATTTCTCTTTTTGGGGGGGATTTATATTTATATCTATAATGCTGGACATGTCTGAACAACATACAATTATTCGTTACAGTGTTAGTTACAGTGAAAAGAACATTGCTTGTGTATCTGCAAACTCTCTTAAAATATTTTAATTTGAGATGGCATCTTTAATAAAACACATCATGTGATGGCTTGGGTTATGAGATTTATACATAATGCCCGGCCTCATTCTGTGAAAATGTTACGTCCCTTGTCTACTGGTGAGTTATCGAAGGTCAAGACCATATTGGTTTACTTTGTACAGAGAGGCAATTGTGTAATCTCATTCAAAGGATTTCCCTTTGTGTAGACTAGATCCTATTGTAGATGAAGGCCTGTTGAGAATCAAAGGACGTTTGGAGAATGTAGACAAGTTTTGAAAACAACCTTTTACTCATATTGTTCCTTCAGGACATGTTGCTAAGCTCTTGGTTCAATTTCAGCTTACTTTTCTGAAGCATGCTAGAGTGCCCACAATTGTTTATAAGTTAAGAGCCAGCTGATGGGTAGTGGAGTCAGACGAATTGCTGAAACTTTGTAGATAGTGTTTTAAGTATAAGAGGCATGATTCTAGGGCTTGCAGTCAGCCTGCTGCACCTCTACCCGGATTTTAAGTGTTTAAGATTGTCCCTCCCTTTACTGTGACAGGTCTTTGATTATGCTGGTCCTCGCTTTTGTACCGATCTGCCTTCCAAGAAATTGTACATTTTGTTGTTTACATGTGCAATAGTAAGAGCAGTGCCCCTACAACTTACTAATTCATTCTCTCTCTCAGATTGCATACTAGTTTTACTTAGATCTGCAGCATAAAGGGGTCTTCATTCATTTTTTACACATAAAATGCTAAACATTTGTGGGTGCGGCTTGTCAACTTCAACAAGAATATGTCCCTCTATCTCCTCAGTGGTAATTCATTATTTCCTGTTCTCATTGGTGGGAAGGCTGGAGGGAGCGTTTTATTAGGTCTGTTAAGCCTGCTTCGAGAAAAACAATAGGGGTTAAATGTTTATCAAGAAGTAAGCTATTGATTTTGGTAATGATGAGAGCAGTAATAATGATAATAATAAAAAAAAAGGATGATAATTATCACATTAGTAATGATCATAATAATAATTCTAATGATCATAGCAATGGTGATAATAATGATAATGAGGATGATGATAATAGTGATAATAATAATAATAACAATGATAACGATAATAGCAACATTAATGATAATGATAACAGTTATAATGATAATAAGAATGATGGTGACAGAGACGATGATAACTAATAATAACGGTAATAATGATAGTAATAATAGCAAAAATGATAATAACATAAAAGATAATAATGATAATATCAACAACAACAATAATAATAATACTGATAATGATAAAAGAAGATTAAAAAAAAAAAAAAATACCTCACGCAATTTTTCCTGTGACCTGCTGCATACGAAAATTTTCCTTGCATTCGAACCAAAAAACAGGTATACACACAAACAAAGAATACTTCTGTAACATTTTTTCTGGTCAAATTAAATAATATAATTAACAGGTGACGAGATAAATTCAAAGGTGTGAATAAGATTACGTCTCGTGGACGTGCAATTTACTTAATTAAGCTGAATATTATCACTTGACTAATTGAGTGAAGGAAAAATTAAATTATTTTACAAGGGACTGCGAGAAAGAGTGGATTTTTGCGTTGTTGTTATCATTATCATTATAATCCTTATTATCATTAGTAGCACTAGTAATAGCAAGTTTAGTAGTGATGTTATTATTAGTAGTAGAGAAGTAGTTGCAGTGTTGCTGTTTTTTGGTAGTGTTGGTTAGTTTGTTAGTTGGTTGCATGGATAAAAAAAAAATAAAAAAATAAAAAATTATGAAAGTTTTACCAGTAATGTGTCTTAACCTAGTTTATGTCATTAAATGTTGGTAGTGATTCGGATCCAGGTTTTTTTTCTTTCTTTCTTTCTTTCTTTTTTTTCATCAGGTACCCCTACTGCTAAGGGTTAACTATAACTATTATCATTATTATTATTATTACCTCCACCTAGGAGTTCGTGTCTACGGATATCACCAGTGTGCTTGAGAAAGAGGTGATTTTGATGTAATTCTTCAAGTGTACGCATTTTATTGCATCAGTGACCCTATTGCTTTGCCGGAGGTATGCGCTCTCTGACTACTGCTTGTTATAGTTGTTACCATTATCCTTTTTACTAGGACGTCTTATAATTATCATTACTATCTTCTTTATTATTAGTTTTTTTCGTATTATCATTATGATCATTGATATGATTATGATTTTATTATTTTTATTTATTATTTTCATCCTCGCCACTTTCACTGCCATCAATATCTTCCTTATCATTATTGTACTCTTATTATCGTCACTATTATTTAATATCCATTATCGTTATCATTATCTTATCATCGTATTTTTGTTGTTTTTATGTTTTGATTTCCATTCATCTATACACAATGAGAAAGAAAAAATGTATATTTAGCACTCGCTTAGGGAGCCACTGTAAATCACAAATCGCTGATAATAAGAGTAAATCTACTTTACAAACATTGCACGAGATTATCAGTATTGAGTTTTATTTGGAGTTCCAAGTAAATACAATATTTAAGTAAGAAATGTATAATGTATAGAATCATCTAATTCACTGAATAATATCGATATTATAACAAGGTCAGAAATTTTATATATCAGGAGACAACGGTGCATTTACATTTTAGTATATCAATGTTAAACGGGTAATGTCAAGAAGATACCAACAATTATATAAATTAACAATACTGAATCATAAAAAAACAGATAACTGAAGAGACTGATAGATAACTAAATAGATTGATAGATTACTAAATGAATGGATTGATTGATGACTGAAGAAATAGACTGATAGATAGTAGATTGATTCTTGACTGAATAAATGAATTGATAAGTAAATGAATAAGAAATCTAACTGGAGTTTCTCAGAATGCATAAATACATACATCTTAAAGCGCCCCAACTCCCACCCAACACTACTTCTCGCACTCACACACACA
>NC_091571.1:11854090-11856590 GCF_042767895.1 Penaeus vannamei | reverse complement strand
CCGATAACTATTAGAAATTCTGCAATTTCACAGAAGAAATATATGAGATCGTAAACGCTGCCATTGGTCGACGGGCGGTGAGTAACGCCCGCAGCTTCAGCTTATAATTACATACCAGTCGTTCCCGCTGTCCCTCCTCACGCCTCCGCGAGCGAGACCCGCACTGAAACCATCATATGAGGAGTCGCGTTCTCATAAGTGGATTCCGTCTCCATTCTCCGTGTTCAGGAGGCTTTCACTGGAGTCCGGCATTTATCCCTCTCACGCCCGCATATCCGAGAGCCTGTATTCAACGCCCATCTTACCCTCTTTAACCTGCCACCTCCGTTCCCCTGATGTAGGTTCTTGGGCACGAAAGGAATATCATCTGTTCTTCCTTTCCCTCCCTTCCCCTCTTCTTCCCTCATCTCCTCGTCCCCTGAAAATTTCCCTTCCCTTCCCCTGCTCCTTCCTTCCCCACACGCACTTTCCCTCTCTTTCCTGCGGCCTCCCCTTCGCCCCATCTTTCAAGGATCCCTCACCTCTCCATCCTTCACCATGGCATCCCTCCCTCCGCTTCCTCCATTTGCGGTGGGCCATATGGCTACTCTGCGGCCTGAGAGCGGGGTCGGAGGTCGGGGTCAGGGGGAGGGCTGGTTGGGGGGAGAATGGGAGAGAGGGGAGGAGAGGGCAAGAGGATTGGGGTACGGATGAAGAGGGAGAGTGGAAGGGGGAAGAGGGAGGGAGGGTGGGAGAAAGGAGAGTCATAGGGAGGGAGGGTGGAAGAAAGTGAAGAGTCGGAGGGAGGAAGGGTGGGAGAAAGGAGAGTCATAGGGAGGGAGGGTAGGAGAAAGGGAAGAGTTGGAGGGAGGGAGAGTCAGAGGGAGGAAGGGTGGGAGAAAGGGGAGAGGGAGGGAGGATGGGAGACTAGGGAGAGTCAAAGGGAGCGAGGAGGGGTAAGCGGGATGGGGGGAAGGGGGAGATGGAAGAGGCGAGAGTTATGGCCGACGGGAAGTGATCACCATCTTTTAACCCGGCTCAGATGATGTGGAAAACGCGATTAAAGTGGTGCGTCCGTCGGTTGCTCCTTGTTTGTGCCGCACACACACGCACGCAGCCGGGAGTGAGGCAGCCACGCAGTCACCAATTAAAGGAGGCTTATCTAATTAATTCAAACGATCCTCCCCCCTTAATTATACGTCCGTTCGTTGTTGGCGATTATGAGTGAGTGGTGTGAGAGATGGCGACGGCGAGAGAGAGAGAGAGAGAGAGAGAGAGAGAGAGAGAGAGAGAGAGAGATAGAGATAGAGAGAGAGAGAGAAACAGCTGGAGAAGAGCCGATAAATATGGGTACGAAACTCAATCTCCGTGTCCTGATTCTCGGCCTTGAATGTTAATGAAGCATTATCTCTTGCCTATTATACACACACGCACGCGCGCACACGCACACACATAACACACGCAAACACCCACATATGCACACACACACACACACACACACACACACACACACACACACACACACACACACACACACACACACACACACACACACACACACATACACACACACACACACACTCACACACACACACACACTGACACACACACACACTGACACACACACACACACTGACACACACACACACTGACAAACACACACTGACACACACACACACACTGACACACACACACTGACACACACACACACTGACACACACACACACTGACACACACACACACTGACACACACACACACTGACAAACACACACTGACAAACACACACTGACACACACACACTGACACACACACACACACAACCACGAGAGCATACTTTCTGCGTTATTCCGTGTTCCAATCTTCGCCTTTGGCTGCGCGTGTATTCCAAGTGCTGATGTATCGATTTTGTAGCTTTGTATAGAAAGGAGTTCTACATTTATTCTTATATTTTTCACATTACGATGATGCAGACCCGTCTCAGTCTGTATATTCATTTTTCATTACGCACTCAAAAGATTCGGTAGAGCCCTCTGAAAATAATTTTTTAAGGTACATTCAGAGTCTTTTGCATATATTATAGAGACAATGCGCACCTCCATTAAGGCCAATAAATCTATCAGGTCCGTTTTGAGAAACACGTTCCGAATTTAAGTGACACACTTCATAAATTTATTCTCTCGAAGATATTACAGTGTTAAGAATTATTTCACTTAAATTCTATGCCGTGGCTGTCCTTTTAAGTATGTACATTTAAGCTCCCTCGAAATAAACTACATCTAATCATTTTAAGGCCTTTTGTCATATTTGCATGCGAAAGTATGACGTTGACAAGAACATGGTTGCTGCCAACAGTGTCAGCAGCCTGGGTTTCCTTCGGGGCAGCAATGTTATGACTATCCACTTCTCACATTCCTCGGCAAATCTTGCAAATCGCACTTCCAGCACCAATGATTTTACTCGCGCGTGAAGTCATTTGGATGTCGAGGAATGGCGACGGCGGCGAAGATGTGGATTACTGGA
>NC_091571.1:11821590-11831590 GCF_042767895.1 Penaeus vannamei | reverse complement strand
GGGAGTTTTTTAATGTACACAGGCAAGGACACGGTCGAATAACTCTTTTATTCGTATTTTTCCTTCATATTTTGTGAGATGTATAAAAAAGAAAGAGAGAGAAAGAAAGAGCATCGGCGTCGATATTTCTATCAAGACAAAACTTTTACTTTATACAACGTCCCTTCCCGCATCCCCAACCCCTCCCACGGTCGGAAAAGAAGACCGAAAAGGACATAAAAGTGAAGGATAATGACTTCCGCTTTTGCCTCTGAAGCAGTTGATCGACCATAACCGCTTCCTTCGTCAACGCGCATAAATTGCAGAATATCAAAAGAAAAAAAAATCTAAGACCGGAAGATGTCAGTTTATCCCTGAGATGCTGCTCATCATGCGTTCCTTGTTGATTTTTTTTTCCTTTTAGCACTGTGAAAATATAACATCTCTTGTTAATGGCATGACTTGTTGAAAATCAGTAAAGACAGAAAACGCGAATGTTGGTTCCTTTTGGGCGATAATATCAAGAAACATGATATCTAAAGCATCCTCATCGGAGAGTTTTACGATATAAATACATTCAAATCGGACTTTACTTGTATGGATCGGTGTATTTCCTGAAAGCTTTGGGACTGACAGACTAAAAATCACGTGATAAGTAACATGACATAATTCATAACAAGTGTTTTCGTAAATCTTATTAACCATTCTCGATTACGTTCCTCATTTCAGTGAAAATCTTTATTATAAATTCCAGAGTCGGAAACTGTAGCACTTTCGCCATATTCCGCAGGCCACTTTGGCTTTATACATGTATAGTGTGTGTGTGTTTATATGTATGTGTGTGTGTATATATATATATATATATATATATATATATATATATATATATATATATATGTATGTATGTATGTATGTATTATATATATATACATATATATATATATATATATATATATATATATATATATATATATATATATATATATATATATGTATGTATGTATGTGTTATATATATATATATATATATATATATATATATATATATGTATGTATTATATATATATATATATGTATGTATGTATTATATATATATATATATATAAATACATATATACACATGTACATATGCCCTGTACATAGACAGGTACTTATAGATATATAGATAGAAAAATAGATTTACATACATATATATATATATACATATATACAATTATACATACATATGTATATATGTACATTATATGATATACACACCTTTATATATATATATATATATATATATATATATATATATATATATATATATATATACATATATATATAGACATATATATATATATATATATATGTATATATGTATATATGCACACACACACACACACACACACACACACACACACACACACACACACACACACACACACACACACACACACACACACACACACACACACACACATATATATGTGTGTGTGTGTGTGTGTGTGTGTATGTATATATATATATATATATATATATATATATATATATATATATATATACATATGTGTATATATATATATATATATATATATATATATATGTATATATATATATAAATATATATATATATACATATATATATATATATATATATATATATATATATATATATATATATATATGTATGTATGATTCAGGTCATGCATTTGGAATAGTTGCCTTTCCGCATTTGCCAAAAAGAGAAAATGGATATCCAAAACTGTTTCCCATTTAGCGATGTAAAAACGTCAAATGTAATTTATTATACGCAATGAAATGTGAAACACTTTCAAATTAATAATAATTATATCAAAACTTTATATGCCCTCGCAAAACAAATAGATAAATATAAATGCAATAATTTGCTCCAACACAATGTTAACTTTTGAATGGAATACGCATTTTTCTATTTAAAAAAAATCGAACCGTTGAAAGAATAAATTGATAGATACATACTTGTCAATCAGTTATTAACAAGACACGACATTTCTTGTAGTAAGCAAACTGATCATTTCGAAATGAGAACTTGAAATGACAACTTTTTGCCCGTTTTCTTTCTAAGAAATATTGAAATGACACGTTTTTCCATTTTCTTTCTTTGCCAGCACGCAGTACCAGGAGGGGAGGGACTACAAGAAACTCTCCTTTGAGGACAGAAACATTGACCTCGACCGCCTGCAGGCCCCAAGCGACCACGTGGTGACTGGCGTGAGATTTAGAATGCTCGGTCCACACATCAATCTGGAGGTAAAGGAATATGCTATCAATAAAATGCGAAAGAGGACTATGACTAGACGTCCTTCTGCAAGATGAATGACCTTGAGTCCATTGCCTTTCCTGGCTGTCTGATTGTGACCTGCATACAGACAAGTTTACTGATATTTATTCCATGCAATGGCTCCTCTGCGAGGGGAATAAGTGTAAGATTGTCTAAGGGATATATCACAGTACGTCATTATTACTGTGGCCTGTGAGTTTTGTGTAGCTGAATTTATGTGCTAACCAGTCAATGGCATCCATGTGATTAAAATATTTACTTCAAAATGAGAACTAGACTACATATATCTTGATTCTGAATTATATTTGTTTACCTTCGACAGGTTCAAGTGACGCCAGTGAACTACACGACGGGCCAGCTCCAGCCCTTCAAAAGTTACTGGATCAGCAACGACAACACCCCTGTCATGGCAAAGAACCCGAGGATGGAATTCAAGTTGTATGAGCCCGACGACCCGACCAGATTCCCCTCGATACACAAGATAGACTCGCAGCCGGATACCTTCATTCGCTTCGGACCGACCTCCAGAGGAAAGGACGTGGCGCAACTGACCGTGCCCTTCTTCGACGCCCAGAATGTGTCCCCGTCGCCGAGCTCCTGGTTCTCCGGTGTCGAGCTCTTCCACAAGGGTCACCCTGGCTCAGGCGGCTTCCTCGGGCTCAGGGTCACCACCTATGACATGACGCCGTATATGGAGGAGCCTGAGGAGGCGACGGACACGCACGTGGATCTCCCAAGCCCTCCGATCGTTTAACGGAATGTGTATCAGGGCGTTACAGGGTTTATTTCTCGTTGTTGCTCGTCCCCGCTCAGTTTATTCTGCCCGGGAGTTTTGTCAGTTCTTTCGTGAGCAGAAACGAAGTTAAAAGTTCAACAATAATTATCTTTGCAGCTTATTATAACATAGCAATGCTGATCGCATTTACATTCTATTTATGCCTTTACTTAATTATCAGACTGTGTGACTAGGCAATAAGTAATCGCTTCAGAGGCACATAAATCATTAGAAAGTAGCTTTACCATATATTTTTATATCTAAAGTAAGTGAAATGTATCCTACCCTGTGTTTCAAGTAAAGTCACAAAATGTTTAGTTTATTTGTTGTTAAATTACCCATTTGGGGAATCACTTAAAATATTTCCACTAGTTCAGTATAAGAAAGAAAACGGAAAGCCATTTGCCACTATTGAAAATAAGAAGTACCAGACTGGCAATCAATAGTTACCTTCTATATTCCTGAAAGCATTGAAAGGTAAATCTGCAGGAAGGGACGGAAGGTCCCTGCCTCACATGAACACGTTTTTCTTTGTAAACGCAAATAAACAAATACACTTAAACATGTCTTGTGTTTGTATCAGATATCCTCCTGGGAAATGTACTACGTAAATGTTTGCACACCTTAATCACCTCCCTTCTTTATCTTTTTAAATGAACATAACCTTGACAATCAAGAATGAAACCACAAGTACCCTCAGACAGAATTACAACCGCGTTACAATGCAAGCCACGGTAGGTTCACTTTCGCTCAAACCATGACCTTAGTGATAAAATCAAGGCTAACGAGAGTTATTAAAATTCGAGACCCGTGCAAAGATACGGTATGGAGTCCACGTGGCTCGGTAAATGCTTAATATTCACTGGAGAAGCAGTACAATAGCACCACACGCTTGGCGGTATGTTTACCTCCGAGCGACGTCAATGGCAGAACACTGCTATGATGACAGAGGAACATCCTGTGATGAGACAACCCAGTGACGGCGTCTGCATGCAAAGTAGGGTGAATGGGGGGGGGGGGGCGGAAGAGCGGAACTTCCAAGAAAAGGTTCAGTCACCCCTTTGCCTTTCTTGTTATTTATATTGACACATGGTCATGAATGAGAATTGGGTAAAATAAGATAAACACGAGTAAAGCTGCAATGCCTGTTTGACAGTGTCTTCGAGGGATCCAGTGCAGTAACAAGTTTCAGGTCTCGTGCGTGCCTTCATGAGCCCCGAGATGGTCTTGGCAACAGATTTCCGAGCATCAGGAGGTGTCATTGGGTCCTGGAATTGCAGGGAAGCAACATATCCCTGAGGATCAAATGCAGTGGTAGCATCTCGAGTAAAGGCGTCAGTGGAAACAAAGGAGATGCCTGCGTTCGTGGAAAAGGAAAGGGCGATGCATTCGACTCGTGTTGTGTTGCAGTCCGCGCTAGAACATGGTGAGAACAAATTATATGATAACAGAAATAAGAATATGAAAGATAGGAATGATAATGATAACCGCAATCTACTAAGTTCTATTTTAATATCAGTGATAAGAACAGTAAGAAATCCAACAAAAATGAAAGCGCTCGGTAGTAACCACTATGGTTATGTTCAGACAAAAAAAATATATTTACAAAGATAACCTTAATAATATCATGATTACAAACATACTGTTACGGTTGCCGTTCCTTTGATGACAATACTACTCATAGTAGGAAGTATAATAAAAATACTCATATAAGAGAGCTCTGAAGTATTACACAACGCATATGATAGGAAAGTGTGCAGTGCTACGTGCATTGCATTAATCAATACTCAGGGAGGAACTGGCTAAAATGTACAATATTTTGCAATTTCCGGCCGTCCATACAACATTTTCAAGATCTCACTCAACAAAAACAACAGTCATAGGTTAGTTTTCGCATTCACAGAAAATCTGGGGATCTTGGTGTAGGGGTAACTAATATAATATGTTGTTATGCATTACTGGGACCAGATATTAAAAAGACGAAACTTAAAATAAGTGATGATGGCAATAGTAATAAAAGAATAATAAAAGTGAATAGATGTCTGTATTTAAATCATGTAATGATGATAAAAGATACTTTAGTCGTGGTTATTATCATTCCTATTACTAACGTGCTCATGATAAACACTGCCATCACATGATGTAATGATAAATATGCGAAAGACGATGATTATCGTATAGGAGATGGTAGAAATAACGGCAGTAGAACCAAATATAACTACAACAATAATTTAAGGAACTGAGAGAAACTTTTTATTATAATTACCGGCATTATTACTCTAATTGTGATAATGATGATGATGAAATTAATATGCTAATTATAAGAATTATAATGATGGTAATAATAATGATAATGATTATGATGATAATAATAATAATGATTATAATGATAATGATTATATTGATGATGATAATTATAATAGTGATGCTTATAATAGTAATGATAATGGTGATAATTATTATAATAATGATGATAATAATGAAAAGAATTATAATATTAATCACAATGATGATAATAATTATGATAATCATAAGAATAACAATAAGAATAACAATAATAGTGGCAATGAAAATACTACTACTACTAATGATGATGATGACGATGATGATGATGATGATGATGATGATGAGGAGGAGGAGGAGGATAATAATAATCATTATGATAGAAATGATAATAATGATGACAATAATAATAACAACAATGATGGTAATAATAGTAAAAATAATGACAATAATATTAGTAATGATAATGATAATGATGATTTATAATAATGATAAAAAATAGTGATACTGACATTGACAATAATGACAGTAATAATAATAATGATGATTATAAGTAGTCATAGTATCATAATCATTTTCATTATCACAATATCATTATCATTATCATAGTCATCATCACCAAATCATTATCATTATCACCATCATAAGAAATATAAAGAACACGGCAAAGACGGATGAATGAATGAACAAGTAATGGAAAAGAAACTCCATTCATTGATTGTAATTTCTCTTTGTCAAACGAGCATCCAAAGAGTTGGAAATCGTCTGTTTGGTTTGGTTTGAAACTGGCTTTGTCATTCTTTTGTTCCAAGCCACTTTTTGAGTCTTCTTATTGTTCTCTTTCGTTGTATAGTTGTCGATGTTGTTATTGTGTGTGTGTGTGTGTCTGTGTGTGTGTGTGTGTGTGTGTGTGTGTGTGTGTGTGTGTGTGTGTGTGTGTGTGTGTGTGTGTGTGTGTGTGTGTGTGTGTGTGTGTGTGTGTGTGTGTGCGTGTGTGTGTATGTGTGTGTTTGGGAGCTTTTCTTCCCCATATATTTGTTCATCCTGTCTCTTACGGGAAAAGAAAAGAAAATATTTTGTATATATTACCCTGACGATTGATCGTTTTCTGAACTGTATATTCAACTTTACACTCGCACTTTTTCCTGATGAATTATTTCCAATGTAAAGTCCATACGAAAAATTTAATGAATTCGAATTAAAAACATATATACACTAGCAACGAATACTCCTTTTTAAGAATATGATTAACAAATGAAGAATTAAATCAATTCGAAGGTGTGAATACGATTTCAAGTCACCTGAACGTGCAATTCAATTAAACAATTAAGCTAAATACTATTACTTGAATAATTGAGAGAAGGGAGAAGGAAATTATATTACAAGGGACTAAGAGAGATTTTTTTTTCTTTGTTATAAATTATTACTATCATCTTTCATATCATTAGTAGTACTGTTAGTAGTAGTGGTGGTGGTAGCAGTAGTAGTAGTGATAGCAGTAGTAATCATAGTGTTGTTATTGCTGGTATCATAAGCATCATTATTAGGGCGCCTTATAATTATCATTATCTTTAATTATCATTATCTTCTTTCTCGTTAGCATGATCGTAGTTATCATTATGATCATAAATATCATTAACGTCATTATTTTCCTCCTCGCCATTTCCTCATCATATCATCATTTTTAAAGTCCTTATCATATCCAAGGTTGTTATTATCGTCTATCATTTCATATTCATTATCTTATCACTACCATTTTGATAACTATATTGATTGTATGTTTTATTTTTCACCTGTCTATACGTAGAGTGAAAGAACAAATATTGTTTATTTAACACTCACCTAGATAGCCCCTGTATATCATAAATCGCAGATAATAAGCATAAATCTATTTTGCAAACATACACGGAAGCATAATTTTAAAATCTGTAGATAAAAGTAATTGCAATATCTAGGTAAATAAAGCATAGTGTTCAGAATCACCTAATTGAATACACGCCTTTGTTTTAAGATATATATCGACATCATAGCAAGATCAGAAATGTTATATTTCGGAAGACAACAATACATTTACTATTCATTATATCAATATTAAAGGGATAATGTCAAGAAGAGATTAACAGTTTCATTATCTAACAATCCTTAATCCTAAAATAAAGGATAACTGAATAGATAGATAGTTGAAAAGTTCGGTAGATTTAAATGAATAGATTGATATGTGTTTGAAGAGATAGAACGATAGATAATAAGACATACATTATCAGAAATCTAACTGGTTTCTCTTAACTAACTCTTAACCAACACTACTTCTCGCTCTAACATACATACACGGGTTGAAATATATTATACGAAGGAAAAGACAAAGAAAAAGAAAATCCCTCTAACACACGCACTATTAATCCAAGTCACACTACGGCTGGCAGAGTGACAATCACCCTAGTCTATCTCCGGTGACGCGTCTAAACTCGTTCCAAACACGATTTCCGGAACCGTGCAAAGCCCCTTTACAGGTGAATAGCTCCAGAGTCACATTTTTCGATATGCAGAATTGTCGTTTCATTTATTTTTCTCAAGAGAGTAAGTACTACATTAAGGATGTCAAATAGGCGGGCAGCGGGCCGTATGTGGCCTGGATCACTCTCACTTGCGGCACGGTAGGTATTTCAGTCTTACAGTTTGCCGTTTTACATGATTGGTTAATCCATTCCCTCGTTTATTCAAGTTATCACTAACACACAGATTTTTTTCTTGTTATTGTGTTTTTGTAATGAATGAAATAGCACAGGCTTGTCATACTCATGGTCCGAAGACCGTGGGGTGACAAGAAGAATTATTAGCCTGTGAAATTGTGATCGCCATGATGAAAAAAAAAATGGCATACACAATTTGTTACCATTAGTGACACCATTAAAGACTTGATAAGTAAAACTACATAATACCAGTTTCAGTAACGTAATCCTGGTAAGGCAGGATTGGCCCTCAGGCTGGTAGCTGAAAGGAAAATTGGCGGAAAAAGGGTTTCGAGTTTGACGCCCCTGTACTACGTGGATGATGTTGATGATAAGAAATGATATAACAGTGAAAAGTTATTTCGTAAATTTATATTGAAAAATAATAGTGATATTAGTAAAAGTAATGGCATCACTTTTGGTAGCAACATTATAAATTATATAGTAATTATTGCCGCTACACCAGTTATCAAAGTTATCATACCTGTAAATATTGTAATTCTTAATTTTTGTTACTTTTAAATTCATTGGGAAAATTGCCATTATCGTTTTTGTTATCATTATCTTTGTCATCGTTGATATTATTCTCAGTAATTCCATCTTTTTCATTCTATCAATATCCTTAATAAAACTATCGCTTTTATCATTGTTGCAAAGGGTAACGATATTGTATCTTTTAACATATATATTATACATTAATAACATGTCCCAAATTATGTAGACAGGATTTCCATCCTTACTACTTCTTTCTGTGTATTTGGCAACACTGGCGATTTAGCGAATACTTAAGAACCCTGAGATTGATCGTCTTTCTTTTCGAGATTTCTTAATATGTCTGAGAGAAACGAGTTGTGACGATATATTTCAAGAAAGTTTATGGAAGATTCATCATTATTTTTTGAAACGCCAGACTTTGTCATTATTTTACCCCTTGCAAATTAAAGTTAACTACATGTGACTATCATGACTTCCATAACGCTTGTAAAAGAAAACAAATGCAAAATCCTTGTAAGAGATTTATTTATTTATTTATTGAAATTTTTCTGCCACGTCATCTAAGGTCATTAGCGGCGTATACAACACATATCAATAGGACGAGGCTTGGCGGCAAAAGGGATACAAAATGAGTTACCAATTAGGACAAAACATGTTAGATATCAAAGGTTGTAGAGCGCTATTGGTTAGTATGATAATGAAAAGGGCAAAGAAGAAAATAGCAAACGGAGTACGAGGGCCATTCAGGACACCTCCTACACTTTAGGATGTGGAAAGGAAGAAGGAGATGAAGAAGAGAAGGAGAAAGAAACGTGGGAGAGAAAAGACCATGCGAAATTGATCGAGGCGAAGGCTAGGGTCCAAGACAGCAATGGGACACCCCTTAGCCCTCGTCTCTTATGCCCCCCCCCCCCCATGAGATTGGGGGGATTTGTACGAGAAAATGAAACAAAACCTCAAAAGTTGTCTTGACATTTTTTTTTCTTTCACCAATTTAATGACAAGGCTGGGTGATTTCTCCGGCATTAGGTGATCATATCATTTTCGTAGTGATAGCATTATTCATGACCATAACAGTGAAGATAATGATAATAGTAATGAGATGAACTACGATGATAACGGTGATAATGAAAAAAAATGATAATTATGATATTAATGAGGAAGATGATTCATGATATTAATGATGTAAGTAAAACTGATACAAATGTAATAGGTAATTTATGATTAAAGCGATCATGAAATAATTATAATGATAAATGTAATGATGATTCAAAAATTGCTATAACATTATCTATATTATAATTTTTTACACCAGTGGCGGTAACTATTATATATACAGTAATGTAGGGAAAATAGCGATACTCATTTCGAAAACAGATATAGAATGACAAAGCGAGAATGAATCATTCTCGTTTCTGTAATCCACAGAAAAAAATAT
>NC_091571.1:11806590-11809090 GCF_042767895.1 Penaeus vannamei | reverse complement strand
GTTCCTCCCCCTACTTCGCTGTGGTCAGTGTATTATGTGAAGTACAGGCAGTGTGCAGTGCTAGAAACGTACCCAATATCGCCTGTGTCGTCACTAATGAGTCAAAATGGCCGATCCCGATATTCCGAGCAACGATGTAGACACCTTGAAGGCAGCGGGAGAAGGTGGGTGTTGGCGCTTCTCTTTTAAGGGTATTTCTCGTGTCTCTTGAGAATTTTTTGGATGAGAGTCATTTATTTGAGGGGCCCAGGGTAGCATTAAAGAGAGGGAAAGAGATGAGGAGCATGTATAAACCTCTGTTTTGACAGTCGATTTTTTTGAAGGTCTCGTCGTCTACGGTCGAACGAATCTAGAAGTTTATAATGTCGAATCAAATTGAATTTCCACCAATCTCGTTTTTGAGGAATCCCGAACAGCAGAGACTTGCCAAATTGCTTTTGTGATCCTGTTCGTGCCTTGGCCTTGAAAGGAGTGAAATTGAATGTCTGAAATCAACACAAAAACGATTTCTCAGTCACTCACTGGAGGAGCAGAGTTTCCCATAAATCATGATAGAAAAAGACGTGTAGTCGTAATTAACGTACAGAGACTCAGTAGACTCTGGCTAAATGTACGGTTTACGATTGACAGTGAACGTGTACAACTTGACCGGGTTTTTGCTTTGAGAATTGTGGCAGTCAAGCTGGTCTTTCCAAAGTCACGTTTGCAGAGACTGGTTTTGGGAGGTTTCCAGGGGTTGTAATGTCAGTTGTGCTCGGGATTTCCTGGCTCGTTACGCTTATTATTAGTCATTAATCCCCTTCCTATGGCGTGGATTAGTTGAAAACTTTGGTGTTAAGGAGTGGTCCTGGCCAAGGAGAAGGTTCACAAGGAGAATTGGCATACATTGGAGTACTGGCTGTGGGGGAAGGGGAGAAGGGAAAGGAGAGTGATAATGTTATCTGTCTTTCATGACCTAAAGCTTTATGATAATTTGGTGCTCTCTACTCACACATAGAATGTGAAGAAGTGTTAAGAATCATTGCATCTCCTAGGGAACAGCTGATAGTACTCACAGCTGGTATGCTGATGAGGGTATTACCATTTCATTATTTTGAATATTTATGCATACTCTCTCTCTCTCTCTCTTGCTCTATGAATTAACCCTCTCTACATTGTTGTTTTGAAATACTTTTTGAATTATTGTTATGGCTTGGTTATTCCACTGGGAGGAGTTTGTTCTAGTTATTGATTATTCTTTGGAAGTGTTTCCTTCTGTTTCCTCCCTTGTATCTGCTGTAGTTTTTCTTTTCTTTTTTTAATTATCCTACTTTCCTCTTTATGCTTAAATCTAGAAGTCACAATGCCATTTGTCTGTCCATTAGGAAGCAAGTTTCAACTCAGTGTCTTATGATGTGCTTTGCTTTTTTGCCATTATTTTTCACCCCATTTATCTAGAAACTTTTATTCATTAGATATATTTATATTTACTTCACACAGCCACTTGAGTGGCTTTGCTGTCAAGTTCGTAAGTTTAATATGTATCTTGGAAATTGTATTATAGGGAACGAACGTTTCAGAATGTAAGGATTATTTATATTTACTATGCTGGTATGTACCTTATCCAAAACATGTGCGGCAAGCACAGTAGACGCCAACACGCACGCACACAAGCACACACATGCGCACGCGCACACACACACACACACACACACACACACACACACACACACACACACACACACACACACACACACACACACACACACACACACACACACACACACACTCACTCTCTCTCTCTCTCTCTCTCTCTCTCTCTCTCTCTCTCTCTCTCTCTCTCTCTCTCTCTCTCTCTCTCTCTCTCTCTCTCTCTCTCTCTCCTCCTCCTCCTCCTCCTCCTCCTCCTCCTCCTCCTCCTCTTCCTCCTCCTCCTCCTCCTCCTCCTCCTCCTCTCACTCATGCCTTTTTATCCATTGTAATAAGTAGGAGAAATCTTTTGACATAATGATTAGAATTACTTGAAATCCTTTGCAGTCGAGAATTGTCATCACAGGGAAGTGCATGATAAGATATTGTAATATATGTTGCTGACACATATTTGGGTTTGTCACTAGCCAATAAGCTCATTGTTGTGGCTTCTGGGCCTATTGGCAGTCCTAAAAGGACCAACAAAACATAGCCATGTAAATTCTAACAAAACTGCATATAAACCTCCCTTTGTGATATATCATCAAACAGGGAACAGGCCCAAGCACTATAATGCTAAAATACACCACACCCGGTAGAGTTTGGTGGCTGCTGCAGGACAGTGAAGTGTGTAGGACTTCCATCATATGCAAACCAGTATAATTAGGATTATAAGGATAAAAGACTTGTTTTGAGTGTCACACTGGGTGTGTTATTAATGTTTACCAATATTGTTTTTGGTAAGGATTTACAGTATTTAAATACAGAACTGTATTCAGTCACTGCACTTCTCTTATTGTAGCATCATCTGTCTAATTTGTATTTAAGATTA
>NC_091571.1:11791590-11794090 GCF_042767895.1 Penaeus vannamei | reverse complement strand
CCTCTCTCTGTCTATCTATCTCCGTCTCCCTCTCCCTCCTCCTCTCCTTCTCCCTCCCTCTCCCTCTCCCTCTCCCTCCCTCCCTCTCCTCCCTCTCTCTTTCTCTCTCTCTTCCCATTTTTCTCTCTCTCTTTCTCTTTCTCTTTCTTTCTCTCCCTCCCTCTCTCTCTCTCTCCCTCCCCTCTCTCCCCCCCTCCCCCTCCCCCTCCCCCCTCTCTCTCCCCTCCCCCTCCCCCCTCTCTCTCTCTCCCCCTCCTCTCTCTCTCTCTCCCCCCCCCCCCTCTCTCTCTCTCTCCCCCTCTCTCTCTCTCTCTCTCTCTCTCTCTCTCTCTCTCTCTCTCTCTCTCTCTCTCTCTCTCTCTCTCTCTCTCTCTCTCTCTCTCCCTCCCTCCCTCCCTCCTCCTCCTTCCCATTCCTATCTCCATCACTCTTGCCCTTCTTTTCTTTTTCTCTTTCTGTTTTCGCTTTCCCTCTCCTTCTCCCTGTCTCTCCCCCAGAGTCCGGCTTTCCCCATCAGCCTCAAGTCCCACCCGCGCAAGGCCATCCAAGGTGCGGAAGTTGTGCAACATTTAATCCACCCCGAAAGAATCCGCTTTTAGGAGAATATTGTAAACCTGCACACGGGTCGAGTGCCAGGCGGGCCCGGTGGTTTTCTAGGACAACCCTCCCCTGATGTATAGCGCTCCCGTGTATTTTTATTTGGGCTGGCTTCTATGTGGCCGCGGCTCTACCCAGCGTAGGCGTGGCCGCTGGTATTGACTAACCGTCTTCAAAACCCTAGGAATATGGAGGTAAAGTTTTATGGAAGTGGGGTGATTGGGAGATATCATAGGTTTGTTGATTTATTTACGTTAATATTTATATGTACATATATGTATGTAGATAGATAGATTGTGTGTGCGTGTGATAATGTTAATATATATATATGGATATATATTTATATATTTATACACATACATGCATGTATACATACATATGCACGCACATATTTAATGTCTTATGTTTTGGGGCAGGGGTATGCGTTTACATTTCTGTTTGGTTATGTCAGTGTGTATCATGTTTTTCGGTCACGCTATCCACAAATTAGTAGCACCAAAAGATTGTAACATTTCACCTTGATGATGATCGTATGTTTTCTTTGTAAACGGTTTTATTGTGGTTTCACAGAGATAGAGACAGTAGAGGTGTAAAGATATGTGTTTGAATGTGCTCTTGATCTTTTTAAAGGAGTCACATTAGCGGTATATTTTGTATATATGTGTTTCTCAGTTAATTCCTTGAGCCACCTGCTTCTCAAGATACCAAATGTTTTATTTTTTTTCTTGAATATCAGGGTGATATCCCAAGTAGAATAGAGGAATATATAGGGCAGTGACTCTAGGATGCGACAGTACTTTCGGTATGTAACGGCAGCGGTGCCAAGCCTACATAGCAAGGCAGCTGCTGTTTCCTTCCGCGTCGGCCGCCGTTTGCCACCCACAGCCCACAACCCACAGCCCACAACCCCTCACTCACCCGTTTTCATCCAACCAAACAACCTTTGCTCCCACGTCATACACACGAGATACGGTGTGACATTTATGTTGTTCAGCCACCATCGTCAGTTCTGTGTCATCCTCCTCCTCCTCCTCCTCCTCCCCCTTCCCTCCTCCCATCTCATCCCCCTTCCAATGCCCCCCTCATCCTCGTTCTCCCCCCCCCCCCCCTCCGCCTCTCCTCTCCTCTCGCTACCACCATATCACCGCGTCACCAAGGTTTGTCGACCTTAATCCGCCGTCCCCGAAGGTCTGCTATCCTTATTTTCACGTTCACTGAGCTCTCTGCCCCATGCCTGCAGACTGCTGGCGAGTGCCCTGAGCCTCTCGCCTGTCTTCCCCTCTCGGATTCCGTCACGGGCCTGGGTGCTCTTGTTTGTGATGTCCGGCATCTGTAATGTTTTGAAGATGGGGATGGTTCACGTTGGCCTTGTTGTCCTGTTTCGATAGATGTTTGTAAAGGGTTTCGATTGTTGGTTTCTTGTGGCCATTTTCTGGCGGTTTTTGGCATGGGTGTTTGGAGGGATGATATATTGAGAGCAGTATGTGGCGTCGTTTGTGGGTCAGTTTTGTCAAGATTTTAACAATGCTTAACTATTTTCGTCATGTGATAGAAACAAGTCAGCACAGTAATTTGCCTGCGGTCATCGTTCTGGTTGTCAATACAGATTACACTAAGCCATTGCAAAAAGAATAAGGTCAAGTGATCAGTTACGTTCTTGTTACGACGATGGTAAGTGGTTATGGTTGCCACAGTGAGAAGTGTCAAGGCCAACCACAAAATGTTATGTGGTTACGTTTACCGACCAACCCAGTTTTCAAGCCTCTGCCGCCACCGCCGCCTCGTTCGCCTCGTTCGCCAGTAGTCCAGAGAAAGCACTGGAGAATGTTGGAAGGCTTTCTCGCACGAGAACTTCAGTCCGGGACGTCGGGAAGGGGGACTCTTTACGTTTTTTCTAGCCTTT
>NC_091571.1:11769745-11782245 GCF_042767895.1 Penaeus vannamei | reverse complement strand
ATGTATGCTGATGAAGATAAGATGATAATAATAGTAATAACAATAGAGAGAAATAAATATAGAAATAGAGAGAGATACAGAGAGAGGGGGAGAGAAAGAAAGAGGAAAGTAGAGAGAGATTTAAGACAAAAAGACAGAGAGAGGGAGGTGGAGAAAGAGTCAGAGAAAGAAACAAGAGAGAGAGAGAGAGAGAGAGAGAGGGAGAGAGAGGGAGGGAGAGAGAGAGAGAGAGAGAGAGAGAGAGAGAGAGAGAGAGACAGACAGACAGACAGACAGACAGACAGACAGACAGACAGACAGACAGACAGACAGGCAGACAAAGAGAGAGAGAGAAACAGAGACAGACAGACAGAGAAAGAGAGAGTGAGAGAGAGATAAACAGACAGATAGATAAACTGAGAGAGAGCAGTAGCTTAAAATAGAGAGAAATAAATATAGAAATAGAGAGAGATACAGAGAGAGGGGGAGGGAAAGAAAGAGGAAAGTAGAGAGAGACGGAAGACAAAAAGACAGAGAGAGGGAGGTGGAGAAAGAGTCAGAGAAAGAAACAAGAGATATATATATATATATATATATATATATATATATATATATATATATATGAGAGAGAGAGAGAGAGAGAGAGAGAGAGAGAGATTGAGAGAGAGAGAGAGAGAGAGAGAGAGAGAGAGAGAGAGAAGGGTGATCATCAACCCCTCACCTTAGTGCCGCCTCTAAAGCATCAAGCACACGCCACACATCTTCGCACTGTGGAGCCCACGCAAAGCAAGACAGAAACCAAGCAACTGCACTTTTTGTGGTAAAACGACGCAAATCTAACTAAAACAAGTGTTCTTAACATTGGTATGCGCAGATGCAGGAGGAAGAAGCTAATGGCAAAGAATAACAAAGGAGGATAACAAAAATCGCGATAACGGAGAAAACAGCAATGCCACTTTGATTTCAAAATCATACTATGAATGAAAATCAATGAATGACTTTGGGTAGATACTGATTTTTTTCTTGATACTTGTTATTGTAGAATAAGGGGGCTGAAATAGTGCAACTGAAATACTTGCAGCAAGCTTAAACGTTGTAAGTCTGATTATACAAAATTATAACAACAATGATTTTAGTAATTACTTTTTATGGATAATGTGAGAGACTGACCGACCTTATAGAAGATATTCCACGAATGCTAATAATTCAAAGTAGTTGTCCCTAAGTTAGACTTACGGTTGACTGGTTCACCAAAAATATATAAGCTCGTCTCCTAACAGGACGTGGCAGAAATTGAGCATGATGTACGTAAATATCAATTATCACCGTTAAATTCATCAAACAAGAAAGTTGTCTGGTAGCAAAAAAAAAAAAAAAAAAAAAAAAAAAAAAAAGGCTTGGAGAATGAGAGAACTAAAACTAAAATCAAGAGTATAGAGATATTGGACATTCAGAACACAGGAAGGCTTCTCTAACTTCCCCAAAACTCAGCAGGATTGTATCGTGGTCTGTAAATGTGTATTGTGAGACAACACTTTCGGATATTGAAAGGGAGGCCAAAATTTTGATGTACTTTGATGCACCCGTGAATTTAGCACGACCTCCGTACTGTAACAAGGCTACAAAGGGTTCTGACTTGAGCAAACAAACTTTAATGCACTTTCCTGCGATGGATCAAAGTGAGTAAGACAAAACAAAGGAGGAAATGCTACTTAATGACAAAAATATTTTTAGGTGTGTGATATGGTAGCCAAACGCATCGGCATTACTATAGCAGGATATCACTCATTACCTACATAGTATATCAGTACTGATTTCGAAAGAAGTGCTAGACAAAAATAAATTACGCTACTGGGAGATAACCATGATGCTGTACGTCATGATACTACTTTTTGAGATTCCCATTGTTACCCCCTAAAAGTTCCAGTCGAATGCCCATTTTCTCTGAGTGCCGCCCTGCCCTCTAGCGGCGGCGCAGCGCACTCTCTCCCTCACACTCAGTCAACTTCCGTCTCGCTCGGGGAAAGTGTGCGGGTCTCGTTTCGGTGGATTTTGTCAAAGTTCCTCCCCTACTTCGCTGTGGTCATGTATTGGTGTAATACAGGCAGTGCAGTGCTAGAAACGTACCCAATATCGCCTGTGTCGTCACTAATGAGTCAAAATGGCCGATCCCGATATTCCGAGCAACGATGTAGACACCTGAAGGCAGCGGGAGAAGGTGGGTGCTGGCGCTTCTTTTAAGGGTATTTCGTGTCTCTTGAGAATTTTTTGATGAGAGTCATTTATTTGAGGGGCCCAGGGTAGCATTAAAGAGAGGGAAGAGATGAGGAGCACAAGAAACTCGTTTTGACAGTCGATTTTTTTGAAGGTCTCGTCGTCTACGGTCGAACGAATCTAGAAGTTTATAATGTCGAATCAAATTGAATTTCCACCAATCTCGTTTTTTGAGGAATCCTGAACAGCAGAGACTTGCCAAATTGCTTTTGTGATCCTGTTCGTGCCTTGGCCTTGAAAGGAGTGAAATTGAATGTCTGAAATCAACACAAAACGATTCCTTGTGTCACTCACCGAGGAGCAGAGTTTCATAAATCATGATAGAAAAAGACGTAGTCGTAATTAACGTACAGGAGACTCAGTAGACTCTACAATGTACGGTTTACGATTGACAGAACGTACAACTTGACCGGGTTTTTGCTTTGAGAATTGTGGCAATAAGCTTTGGTCTTCCAAAGTCACGTTTGCAGACTGGTTTTGGGAGGTTCGTGGGTTGTAATGTCAGTTGTGCTCGGGATTTCCTGGTTCGTTACGCTTATTATTAGTCATTAATCCCCTTCCTATGTGGATTAGTTGAAAACTTTGGTGTTAAGGGAGTGGTCCTGGCCAAGGAGAAGGTTCACAAGGAGAATTGGCATACATTGGAGTACTGGCTGTGGGGGAAGGGGAGAAGGGAAAGGAGAGTGATAATGTTATCTGTCTTTCATGACCTAAAGCTTTATGATAATTTGGTGCTCTCTACTCACACATAGAATGTGAAGAAGTGTTAAGAATCATTGCATCTCCTAGACGACAGCTGATAGTTCTCACAGCTGGTGTGCTGGTGGGGGTATTACGATTTCGTTATTTTGAATATTTACATACTCTCTCTCTCTCTCTCTCTTGCTCTATGAATTAACCTCTCATGAGCTGTTGTTTTGAAATACTTTTTGAATTATTGTTATGGCTTGGTTATTCCACTGGGAGTGAGTTTGTTCTAGTTATTGATTACTCCTTGGAAGTGTTTCTGTTTCCCCTGTAATTGCTGTAGTTTCTTTTTTTAATTATCTTACTTTCCTCTTTATGCTTAAATCTGGAAGTCACAATGCCATTTGTCTGTCCATTAGGAAGCAAGTTTCAACTCAGTGTCTTATGATGTGCTTTGCTTTTTTGCCATTATTTTTCCCCCATTTATCTAGAAACTTTTATTCATTAAATATATTTCTATTTACTTCACACAGCCACTAGAGTGGCTTTGCTGTCAAGTTCGTAAGTTTAATATGTACCTTGGAAATTGTATTATAGGGAACGGACGTTTCAGAATGTAGGGATTATTTATATTTACTATGCTGGTATGTACCTTATCCAAAACATGTTCGGCAAGCACAGTAGACGCAAACACGCACACACACAAGCACACACGCACATGCGCACGCACACATACACACACACACACACACACACACACACACACACACACACACACACACACACACACACACACACACACTCTCTCTCTCTCTCTCTCTCTCTCTCTCTCTCTCTCTCTCTCTCTCTCTCTCTCTCTCTCTCTCTCTCTCTCCCTCCTCCTCCTCCTCCTCCTCCTCCTCCTCCTCCTCCTCCTCCTTCTCCTCCTCTCACTCATGCCCTTTTATCCATTGTAATAAGTAGGAGAAATCTTTTGATATAATGATTAGAATTACTTGAAATCCTTTGCAGTCGAGAATTGTCATCACAGGGAAGTGCATGATAAGATATTGTAATAAATGTTGCTGACACATCTTTGGGTTTGTCACTAGCCAATAAGCTCATTGTTGTGGCCTATTGGCAGTCCTAAAAGGACCAACAAAACATAGCCATGTAAATTCTAACAAAACTGCATATAAACCTCCCTTCGTGATATATCATCAAACAGGGAACAGGCCCAAGCACTATAATGCTAAAATACACCACACCCGGCAGAGGTTTGTTGGCTGCTGCAGGACAGTGAAGTGTGTAGGACTTCCATCATATGCAAACCAGTATAATAAGGATTATAAGGATAAAAGACTTGTTTTGAGTGTCTCACTGGGTGTGTTATTAATGTTTACCAATATTGATTTTTGTAAGGATTTACAGTATTTAGATACAGAACTGTATTCAGTCACTGCACTTCTCTTATTGTAGCATCGTCTGTCTAATTTGTATTTAAGATTATTACTGTGAAGAGCATCATAATTCCCAAACAAGAAGCAATGGAAAGATATCAGTGTGAAAGTATAAAAAACATCATATTGAAAATGGAACAAGATGGTATTTGGATGGACTACCTGATTCTGGTAAAGAAGATTTGGGTTAAATGATAAAAACTTGGTTAAGACGGGTTTTGAAGGCCTATATGTAAGACGGAAAATCCCTAAACCAGTAAATGACCCCTGCAAAAAGTACTGATTGCATCTCACAATTTTTCTCCATTTCTGTATGATATATGTTTATTAATATTAATTTTTTTTTTTTTTGAGATAGTTATATGAAGAGACCCCCCAAATTTTTAAAACCCTTTTGAGATGACATATTTGTTAATATGCCCTTAAAGTTTATTGTAGATATTCTTATTTTTTGTATATTGTGTGTTTATTGATTTTATGCGTTCCTCTCTCCCCCCTAAATAAGAGAGAGAATAAAAAACGTATAGATATATATATGTATTATGTATGTATATAATTTTTTTTGCATATTGGCAGTAGTTTACTTTCTCCCAGTTTGAAATTTGATATTATCATTTTGAAGGTGATGGAATTGATCACTTGTATACACGCTGTAATTTGTATGTGTATATTTATGTATACATATGTGTATGTATATTTGAAAGAAAAGAGATGACTTTCTTCTTAGGGTTAAATTCACCCTACTAATTTATGTACGTCTAAATATTGCGTTGTTGTGTTGAAAATCTTTTTGTTTTTCCTACGCATGCCTGCCAATTGAAAGAGTTCAAGGAAATTTTTTTGTCTTTCTCATTAATGAAATCATTTGTGTATGCCTTGTTAAAATCACATACCACCAAATTGAGAAGTTTGTTATCAGGAGGTAGGCAATTTAAAATGTTTTGTTTTGTCTAGCTTTGGGGATAGTTTAAACAAACTATATTTTTCTGGACTCTTCCACAACAGATATTGAGCTTTAACTGTAAAAGATTAATACTGAAAAGCAGATTTTAAATATTTTAAAAAGTTTAGCACGTCATCAAATTTATCCTTACGGAGCAGGATAATATTTATTAGATTTGACAAGTTTCAACAAACCAACTTCCACAACTTCTTGAAGCAGTAGCATTAACAAAAGAAAAGGATGGAGTGTCAGTGTATATTTCTTATTTCCTTTCTTCTCTCTTTTTCTACAAATATATTCAAGTGCATATGAACTTGTTTTTAATGTAAATATTTTTTCATGCATGAAGATATGGCAGAATTGCCCCCCCACACACACATCATAATTGACGGGAATGAACTAACATATGCAAAAAAATGAAACCAGCATTATTGCAGACACAGGCCAAAAACATTTATATTTATCAGCACCCATGATACTTACAGCTTTTGAGCATATTAGCATACTGGAAAAATTGTGCACTCTAGAAGTAGACACTCATGCAGACATGTACACACACATGTATGCACACACTCATTCACATTCACACACACACACACACACACACACACACACACACACACACACACACACACACACACACACACACACACACACACACACACACACACACACAAACACAAACACTAACACTAACATGCTTACACACCAACACTCACATTCACATACACACAACAAAACACACACACACACACACACACACACACACACACACACACACACACACACACACACACACACACACACACACACACACACACACACACACACACACACACACACCAACATACATATGCATATATACAGATAGTTTTACATATACATACACGCATACACATATATGCCTACACGTAGTTATACAGATACATACACACGTGCACATACATACATACACATGCATGCACAAACAGGCATACACTCACACTTGCACACACACACGCACGCACGGACGTACGAACACACACGCCCGCACGCGCACACGCACATACGCACATACGCACGCGCACACGCACATACGCACGCACGCTAATACGCACATAAAATAGGCGCATGTGCATGTACCTGGGCACATCAACACAGTCACAAGGACACGGGTTATCAGAGCGGAAAGTGAGGCGATAACAGACCATGGACTGAAAATTGAAACGAACGCAGATTGAAATAAGAGACCCCCGCTCTGTTTATCTCTTTCTATCTGTCAATCAACTTATCCATCTGTCTGTCTATCTCATACGTAAATTCATTCATAGATGCATATACATTTACATACACACACTCACTCGCTCGCACACAGAGTCCGCTGTGTAATTATCCCACTGGTAGTCATGGGGCAGGTGTGGCACTGCCATTTTCATCCATCTCGCTCCTTCTGTTGTCAAGGTATGCGCAAAGATGGGGCACATCTATGGTATTTGTGATATAATTGGATCTAAAGTGGAACATCTGTTCGTGGTGACCGCGATGCATGAACCAGCATTGAGATATGGTTATGGATAGGAGAACAATGCCGTTTTCTCTCTGCGCTAATCACATCGCAGACAACTGGGAAATTGGGGCCTGATTCCATTGTTCTGATTTTTATACGTTGCCCTGGTATACAAATGCAGGATGTGCAGTCAAGGAGACTGACCAGTCTTGTAGGTACCCGCAGGAGACCTCAGGAACTGCAGGTTGCATGCCGTTCAGTAATGCCGAATTCCTCGAGACCTCGCAAATTAGTAATCCCATACTTTTGATTTAAATCCAAAGAACATTGAAAATAAGATTCAAGGATTAGATTGATCGTTATATGAACGATATATATCCATATTAGTGTGAAATCTCCTGCTCCTCCAGTGATCTTAAAGAGCAAAAAATCTCTCAAAGGGAAGTTAACTCCCGGCTTAGGGAGGTCAGGGAATCGGAATAAGGGACATACAGGGAGGAATCACCATTAAGACCGTAGCCTTCATCCGGGAGAGTCACGTGGCTTGACTGACAACCGACTAGGAACAGTACAGAGAACTGGTTAGTCAGGTCAAGGCATAGATAAGAACTGACAACAAGAAAGTTGCTTCTTGGTGGACGATTTTTGCCTTGCGCGGGATACCCTGATAGGATTGCGCTCCAGAAAAGCACTCAGTTTGGCCGGGATTTAGAAATTGAATGGTGAGTTGTTCATTCTAGATAGACTGGGTACTTCGAGCAACTGATAAACCCTTCCGCTGAGCAGCGACTAGTGACAGTCAGGGTGCTGGCTGCAGACCTGTCTATCATCGAAGCCTCATCAGTTATGTCTTCATTTTTATAATTATGTGTCTGTCTTTACGTAGACTCAACTTTTGATAGCAAGTTACGTCTTCTAATCAAGGTTACCCGCAAACTGGACATAATGTTTCCCTGACAAAGTAAGACCAATTGCACAGACACGATGTGTGGAATATTTCCAAAATGCCGATCTTGCTCTCAAGATAATGCCTGGCAAAGCAGAACTCATGTGGAAAAGGCCAATGTACTGGTTCTAAAGCTCGAGGCGAGAGGAAAGTGTTGGGGATGAGGAAGGTCATAAGCATGGAAGCTTGCTCGGGAAACTCTACTCTAGGAATCTGAAGATAGTGCAACTTTCACATGCGTTAACGCTCCCGTTGATTTGTTATATACGATGCATGCCTAGAAGTACTCTCTCTCTCTCTCTCTCTCTCTCTCTCTCTCTCTCTCTCTCTCTCTCTCTCTCTCTCTCTCTCTCTCTCTCTCTCATTCACTCTCACTCACACTCATCACTCATCACTTACACTCACACGCATCACTTACTCGCTCGCTCACTCATTCAAGATTTTGGTGGATCTTTATGAGAAGACTTTCAGAAAATATAGGAATGTACCGTTGGTGGAGGTAGCGATTATTCTAATGGAATAACAACAGCAGCAGCTCATCACAAAACCGTGTGAGGTAGTCATATATCTTATCAAACAGGTCGAATCATTCTCTGGGGAATCGTGACTGACTCGACCCTCTCGTAACACACGATAACAAGTCCAGTTACCGTGCAGTCTCGAAATCCGGTAGCTTACACCCCCGTGCGAAAGGCATCCGCAGAACGGGTCCTCGCGGGCGATCACCAATCCGTCCGGTGGGAGGTGACGGCACATCGCCACGCACCCGGCAGGATTCCCGGTCGGCTGGGAGGGCGCCCGACGAAGGCAGGAAGTGACGAGGGAGCAATAAAATGGAAAGAGGAGAGAGGATTAGATAGAGAAAGGGAGACTTGTCGGCGAAATTGGGAACTAGGCGGGAGATAGGATCGATGGTTTCACAACGGGCGAGGGTGGAGGGAGACGAAGACGTGGCTGTGGGATTCTTACACCAAGGGATACACAGACGGGAAGAGGAATAAAGGCAGTTACAAAGATATAAAAAGTCAGAAGAGGGTCATTCGAATGAACTGTTGTAGAAGGTGTCACAATGTATATGAATATTTTCATTAAAACCGATGGTATTGTAAGAAAAGGGACGAGAAAAGTTGTCGGTTTCTTTTTGTGGTGATTGCGGGGTCGGGATCCCAGTTCCTTTGCGAGTTACGGAACCTCTCAGACCCCCATGCCTCTTACCGCCCCGCCCCTTTCTGCGACGGCAGCGAGGTACAGCCGGAAGAAGGTCGCGGCCTTCGTCAGAGGCGCCCGTCATGGCCGGTGGAGCCCATACCCACGCTCGCGCACTCACTCACTCTCACTCGCACTCTTTTCTCCTCTTCGCTCTGTTTAGTCTGCTGCTTTCATCGTGCTCCTCTCCAGGATACTTTCATTACGCTGAAGTACACTTGTTCAGGTCATACACGTACGCAGTCTCATGTGCACATACACTCGATGCACGTGCGCAGACACAAGTGTAAATATGTTTGTATATGTGCGCGTGGATGCGCGCCTTTGCCAGCCTTTGTGTTTGTGTGAGTGTGTGTGTAATTGAGCAAATGAATGATTTTATAGCGCACGATTACAAACAGTTAGAGTGGATCAGAACTTCCTGTTACAGCAGTTTCTCTGGCCTTGTCAGGCAGATGACGTCAGCCTCGTGAGGAAAGAATTCATTTGTATTATTTAATTAACGTTAATGTATTAATGACATTACATATATCTTTATATTCCCAACCACGGCTGAGAACGCACGCGCATGCCTGTGTCCTCATTTGTTGGCATCTGTTTGTGGATGCGTGTGAGTGCCCTTGAATATTTAAACTTATTTGCTTTAGCAATGAACTGAAGGGGAGTTATCTGTCCCGATTTCCCCGTCACAATCCTGATATTTCCGGTCGTGGAGAGTGCTGAGAATGGAACCGGAGCCTGGACAAAGGGAAGAGCAAGCAAAGCGGCACCACCACCTCCTCCCCGAAGGTTTGGCAATCTTGAATGCTGGCCTTTTTCCTCTCGTTACGGATGCGTGGCTCAATCATATCCGGGGCCGAATTAGACGATACCTTCGCCCGCGACTACGTAGCTCGGTGGACTTGGGAAGCAGACAAGCAGGCGGTGACCCTAGATTCATTAATGGCACAAAGACGTCGGAAGTGCATGTGCCTCTCCGGCACGAGGCGTGCCATGATGTCGGCGCGCAAGTTCTTCCTGCTCATCGACTTTGGACCTTTAAGGCAGGGAGCTTTACGCAGAATATGGGCTCGCGGCCCTTGTATTCCGTCTTAGTGTCAAGAGCGAGCCAGGAGTTGAGATGGCGAGAAAGGAGGAAGGGAAAAGGGTGGAGGGGAGGAGACGCGTCGATGGATTTCAGTTTTTGCATTCGTGGCTGGCTGTCTCCCCCAAGATTAGGGATATTTCCATACCTCTTATGGACATAAACTGATAGCTACTTGTAGATGTAATGAGGCTGCTGACAGAGGTCGGGGTGCCATGATTATTGATTCACACGCGACCTTACGGTTCTTCATCGGTATTATCTTTGTTAGTGCCATGATTAGTGTTATTTTCATGAAGTTACTGTTAGTTTTATTATTGTTCTTGTTATTATTTACGTTACAGATAGTCTTCAATTTTGTTTTTGTACTTCATGTACTAATTAATGACTTACTTATTGTTATCACAGTCAATCCTTTAACGTCATTGCCGTTACCAGTATCATTACTTTTGCTGTAATTATTATTGCTGATAGTGTGTGTGTGTGTGTGTGTGTGTGTGTGTGTGTGTGTGTGTGTGTGTGAGTGTGCGCGCGTGTGCGTGTATGTGTGTGTGTGTGTGTGAGAGAGAGAGAGAGAGAGAGAGAGAGAGAGAGAGAGAGAGAGAGAGAGAGAGAGAGAGAGAGAGAGAGAGAGAGAGAGAGAGAGAGAGAGAGAGAGAGAGAGAGAATTCTACCGTTACACAGCTCAGTGCTTGCTTCTCACCAGCCGTACAGTATTCTTTGCACGTGCGCGGGCACTTTCAGTTTAGTTGCCAATATTAATGACCTTAGCTGTTGACGTGGCAGATAATGTTGAATAATCTCTCAATTAAGTGATGAAAATATCTAGTTTTTATGACCTTTTGAAAATAAGTGAAATAATTTTTTGTCTGAGTTCGTGTACGATGATAGTACTAGTCTTTAGGATAATGTTGTTAATATGCTCATTATTAATGGGCATAGTTGATAAAGTGAATGCAGTACAGAACACACGCACGCATGCACGCACGCACGCACGCAATCACGCACGCACGCACGCACGCACGCACGCGCGCACACACACACACACACACACACACACACACACACACACACACACACACACACACACACACACACTCTCTCTCTCTCTCTCTCTCTCTCTCTCTCTCTCTCTCTCTCTCTCTCTCTCTCTCTCTCTCTCTCTCTCTCTCTCTCTCTCTCCCTCTCACTCTCTTTCACTCTCACTCTCACTCTCACTCTCACTCTCTTTCACTCTCACTCTCTATCTATCTATTTATCTATCTATCTATCTATCTATCAATCAATCAATCTCTTATGGGTGGGTGGATGGATGTATATAGATATGTGCGCTTGCATATGTATCTGTATTTGACTCGTACATATAAGCATTCTATGCTCCTATCGTGTAAATGTACAGATTATGAAGCGTCTTTGTGAATTCGCAGTGCAGTTCCTCTGTGAATATCTCGGGAAATGCGAGAGCGTTATTTGAGGGTTTGATCAGCCAACACTGGTGAAGCAAGTGTACGTACATGGCGCACAGCGAACATGCCATTTGCGCTCCATTGTGACTCTGCCTCCAGCTCACAACTCGGGGATCATGTGCCATTGAGTGACGGAACTTTCTCAACAGGGGACGGGGCAGAGCATGGCCGGGGATACGTGACTCAGGAGTCGGGGGTCTCTCTTGGCCGGATTCAAAGCCTGGGCCTTCCTTAACAAGTGGTTTGGTTGGCGAAGGAGGTGGTGGAGGCGGGGTACTTGCTGTTGGGGATGTACGTGTCTGGTTACGCCCATTGGGACGTGGTGGTGTGCGGCGGGCGAGCATGGTAGCGGTCCGGGATGTGCGCCTGTCCTTGTCATGGGTTTGCGCCGCTGAATCCAAAGGGAACAGGAAGGGGGCGGACGCAGGCTCGGAGGGAGTGTAACGTGCACGGTTCTGAGCGCGCGTGTGACGGTCCAACGGCTCCCGCCCGCCCAGACGCTCGCGCTTTTGGCGGGACGTCTCGGGCGGGGCGGGGCGCGACGGGGGACTCGGGCAACTGTGACGCCTCCTAAGTCCCGACTATACAAGAGGCGGGAGCCAGGCTCTTGACACACACTGTCATTCGCTTGTCTATGTCACTCGTTCTCCTTTTCTTTCATTTATTCTTTCTATTTCTCTGTCTCTCGCCCTTTTTCGACCTCCCTTCATCCTTTCCTTTCTCTCAATCTCTCCGTACTTTTCTCTGCCTCACTAAGTTCCCTTTCATTTTCTTCACCCCTTCTTTCATTCGCCCTCCCCCACCTAACCCCTCTTTCTTTATCGCGTTTCCATCTCCTCAATATTTTTGTTAATCTCTTCCACCAGACCTTGCCTTTCTCATTAGATAATTTTATTCAAATCTTCTTTCAATCTTGATTTATCGCGGTATTCCCTTTTTTCATCCACTTTCACCATATCTTATCACCCACCCCCTACCACCCATTTCCCC
>NC_091571.1:11757245-11764745 GCF_042767895.1 Penaeus vannamei | reverse complement strand
TTGTGATGTCCGGCATCTGTAATGTTTTGAAGATGGGGATGGTTCACGTTGGCCTTGTTGTCCTGTTTCGATAGATGTTTGTAAAGGGTTTCGATTGTTGGTTTCTTGTGGCCATTTTCTGGCGGTTTTTGGCATGGGTGTTTGGAGGGATGATATATTGAGAGCAGTATGTGGCGTCGTTTGTGGGTCAGTGTTGTCAAGATTGTAACAATGGTCAACTATTTTCGTCATGTGATAGAAACAAGTCAGCATGTACTGCCTTGCGGTCATCGTTCTGGTTGTCAATACAGATTACCAAGCCATTGCAAAAAGAAATAAGGTCAAGCGATCAGTTACGTTCTTGTTACGACGATGGTAAGTGGTTATGGTTGCCACAGTGAGCATGTCAAGTGGCCAACCACAAAATGTTATGTGGTTACGTTTACCGACCAACCCAGTTTCAAGCCTCTGCCGCCACCGCCGCCTCGTTCGCCTCGTTCGCCAGTAGTCCAGAGAAAGCACTGGAGAATGTTGGAAGGCTTTCGCACGAGAACTTCAGTCCGGGACGTCGGGAAGGGGTGACCTCTTTACGGTTTTTCTAGCCTTTCTAGGTTGAACTGTGATTGTATCAAATGCAGAAGAGGATTTATTTCGCAATGCAAGATTATATAATGAGCGTGTTTCAAGGTTACGTAACAGAGAAACGCGTCATGCATGTACATACCTTAGGTTGTAAAGTTAGTGCCCCTCATCATTTCTATCTGTCACGGTCTGCTCTGTTGAGCTTAGAAAGACTATAAAAACGTGACATTTAATATCCAGCATTCAGGCTTTCAGTAGCTATGAAGAAAAGCTAGGGCTTATTTGCTTAGCCAGTTATCCATTTTATCGCCGATGTCGTCGCACAGTCCAGGCTTCGGTATCGAAAAGTAATTACTAGATAAGAAACATTTTCATGCAGTTAAGTTTTATTTTGATAGCCGTACTTTGATATCAGGCGCGATATTTGCATCATCTAGCAAAATGCTTGTTGAAGTTTGCGATACTTTCGTTTGTTTTCATATAGACAACACCGTTTTTCACCTACACCGTAGAATGGATCCACTGGTGCACACTTGGAGCCGTTACGCCGTCCAATTACGTCGCCATGTCCTCGACGTAATTACTGTGAAAGCAAGCTAAGTAGCTTCCGTCACGCCGACATTTTTATGGCATGTCCAGTCACCCGAGAATATCGGTGCCGGGGGGGACGCTCGCTTCGTGGAAAGGAAAACCAGATGACAGGGGACTAGGATCTTCAGAAACCAAGATTTCAAGGATGTTAGCGAAAACAAGAAAGATTTTTTATGTTTATAGAAAAAAATAAAAAGATAAAGTTCTGCAATTCAGGAACACATTCAAAGTTATGATGTTAATACGGGTAGGAGTGTGTTATTTCACCACAAAACGTCAGCCATGGCGGTATGAAATGCGCATGATTGCCAGCGTAACAAAATCGGGCCGTGGCCATAGCATTCAGTTGAACAGCATTGCCAAACGGGTGTGTGGTTTGTCACGGCAAGAGTGCGAGCTTATGCGGATCTCCTGGTGGGTTGCTGGCTTCCAACGTTGCTTGGAGTGATGCGTGTATTTTTAAGCGTCGCCAGAAAGGAAGGGAACCGGGGACGTGGCCCTAATGTGGCTAGCTTTACTGAAGCGAGGATTTGCTTCCATACTCACCCCCCTGCCTCCTCAAAGTCTATATGTCTCATACTCTGTCATTGCCGTTCTTGTCATTATGTATATATAATATATATATATATATATATATATATATATATATATATATATATATATATTATATATATATATTATATATATATATATATACATGTATATATATATATTTATATATATATATGATATATATATATATATATATATATATATATATACATATATATATATATATATTTATATATATATGATATATATATATATATATATCATATATATATAAATATATATATATATATATATATATATATATATATATATATATATGTATGTATATACATATATCTATATTCTTTCTATCTATCTATCTATATATATAAATATATACATAAATATATATATATATATATATATATATATATGTATTTATGTATGTATATATATGTATGTATATGTTTATATAGATATATAGATAGATAGATAGATAGATGTATATACATACATACATATATATACATATATATATATATATATATATATATATATATATATTTAATATAAATATATATATATATATGTATAGATAAATAGATTTAGATAATTATAAAGATATAAATAAATGAATAAATGCATTCAAAACATACTTACTTGCATACGTATAACATACACACGCACACATATATACTGTTTGAAAAGAAATATTTGACCGGTAAGTCCTGTAGAGTTTGGACTCGTGTGCCCTGGCTCGCACTGACAAATCTGGTTTGGTGTAATGCAGCCTGAATAGTCCACAGATAAATTCAATTGTTGCTCTACATTGCTTAGTTTAATTGTGTAAAAAGGTATATTCTGTGTATTCAAAAGTTGAAAGTTTTAGGTGGGTGGTGGCTTCTTGTCTGATTGTAGGACTACTACTCGTACAGCCGGCACTTTGGCTCGGCTCATTTTTTGAAGGCCGGAGCACAACATCCCTAGATCGCGTGGTGTAATCAGACTGATATTTCCCCCTGGCCCACTCTTCCTGGGTCCCATGTCTGTGGTGGAACTTCTGTGGAGGTGATGCGTCCCTTTCAATACAGAGCACGGCGCATTGTAGCTTGGTAACGGGCGGTGACGTGTAGAAATGGACGGCGGTGCTAGAGGTTATCGTATGAGCCCGAGATGCCTTTCAGGGACATGCCTGCTTCGTGCCTGCTTCATCAGGGGCCCTCTGGCGCGACACAAAGCATCCAGAGATCGCTAGGCCCGACCTTGCTCTCACGCGAAACAAAGCGACCCCGGCAAGAAAATGACATGGTCAGTCTGTGCGCTTTTCGACCGATGACTACTGGTGCGAGTAACTTCGTGTGGAAAATTCGAAATGATGGTGCGGTTTTACAGCTGTTGGGAAGATGCACATACATGTAAACTCGCGTACAAACACACACACACCCGCGCGCGCAACACCACTCACACGAAGCTGAGATAGAAGCAGCTGGCGACGGGTGCAACTTGTAGGTTCCGGATGATGTAGACGGAACACAGTTACCATGATGGCCCTTCCGCAGTGGCCCACTTCTCTTGCACATTTACATTGAATCTATTGATCTCCTTACGGGGGTTGCATGTGCTTGATCCACTTGAGGAATGTGTATCCTTCACCCCTAGGTGCCTCCGTCGCCAGGGCTTTGTCGTTCGCGGATGGGAAATCTCTTGTGGATTCTTGGATATTGTTCACTTCCAGAGCTTCTGCCTGGCCTGATTTTTTTCGATCCATTTTGTGGCACGAATGTATGTGGCATTATCTCATCCTCACTCTCACATTATCTATCTCTCTCTCTCTCACATTCTCTCTCACATTCTCTCTCACATTCTCTCTCTCTCTCTCTCTCTCTCTCTCTCTCTCTCTCTCTCTCTCTCTCTCTCTCTCTCTCTCTCTCTCTCTCTCTCTCTCTCTCTCTCTCTCTCTCCCTCCCTTCTCTCGCTCTCCCTCCCCACATCCTCAGCTCCTACTTTCATGTTTCCCTCGACTTATTTGCTTTTATTTACGATTCATTACGTATGCATAGCTGATAGTAGGAAAAGTCACCTCGTTCGTGGCGGAGCCTCTAATGCATGTTCTCTTATTTTCAGGTAACTATCCGTGATGGTCGTAGTGTGTCTTGCGGCGTTGGGGCTTGGCGCGAGATTATTCCAGGCCAGCGGCGGGCGATCATAGAGTAAGAGTAAGTCAAGAGTAAGTCCTCACGTACCCCTCTCGCCCTCCCTCCTTCGTCCTCCACTGCCCCCCCTCCCTCCCTTCTCGGCCTATCTGCTTCCCTCGCTCCTCGCCAGCCCTCCCTCCTCGCCAGCCCTCCCTCCCTCCCTCCTTACCTCATCGCCCTCCCTCTTTCGTCCTCCATCTCGCCCTCCCTTCCTCCCTCCCTCCCTCCCTCCTCCCCCCCGGCCGTTCCCCGCCTCGGACGTGCTCGGCTCAGGGTGTCGGAAAGATCGAAGAGCGGCCGGTGCCTCGGATCAGTAGGCCTTGTGGGATGGTGGCGATGGAGTTGGTGTGGAGTTGATGGGAGTTAATTCATGTAAATGGGTTTTTGCGAAAATGTCTAAATGTCTTGAGTAGGAGGGCATGGGTTGGGGTGAGGCGGTGACAGGGTGGGGGTGTGTATAGCAGTGTTTCTAGGCCACGTGACGCAAGTTCCATTGGTTGGGGAAAGCTTCAGGTTCTAGGGAGGTAATGCATGTGTATGATTCCGAATATTCTCTATCTCCTCCCCCTCTCTCTGTCTCTCACTCGATCATTCACTTACACACATCCACGCATACACACGCACACATACAAATATTCACGCGCACACACACACACAATCACACACACAATCACACACACAATCACACACACACACACAATCACACACACACACAATCACACACAATCACACACACAATTACACACACAACACACACACACACACACACACACACACACACACACACACACACACACACACACACACACACACACACACACACACACACACACACACACACACACACGCACACACGCACACACACACACACATACTCGTACGCCCGTGCACTTCAAAGCACGCGATTTCCGAGCGCACGCGACCGCACACGCACACTGCCAGCCCGGGGATTTATCGGGCCGGCTAATCGTCTGCCTTTGCGGGTCAGCGAATTAAAATTGGCAGCCATGTCAACCGGTGAATATTTTGCCATCCGCACCGCCGCCGCCTCTCCTCCTCATCCTCCTTTTACCTCTCCTCCTCCTCGTCCTCCTCTTGCTCCTTCTGCTGCTCCTCCTCCTCCTCCTCCTCCTCCTCCTCCTCGTCCTCCTCCTCGTGTGCCTCTTTTCTTGCTCTTCTTCCACGTGTTTGTTTGTTTTTTTGAGTGGATTAAGGTACTGGATTTGTGGATTTCCCTTTATCGGCCGTCACTCGTACCCTGCCTCGACTGCGTGTATCTTCGTTTCCCCACTTCCTTTCCCTTCATCCTGTCCCTTCATCCCCCCTTCGCCTTTCCCTTATCCTGTTCCTCTAACCCCTTCTCGTTTGTCCCTCTCCTGTCCCCCCCCCTCACCTCCACCCCCCTCCCCCCCTTCGACCTTGCTCTATCCCCTGTCTCTCTCCTGACCCAGTCGCGGTCCCTGCCCTTATCCTCATGCCCTCTCCTCTCTCGCCGGGGTTCTTATCTCTCCTTCATTCATTCCCTTTCCCTCTCCCCGTCCCCCCGTCCTCGCTCGCCAGGCCTTATCTTTATTCTTCCCCTCTTCCTTCATTCTCACTCCCCTTCCTCCTTTCATCTTCTCGTGCTCTTATACCCTCTCCCTCCCTCCCTCCCCCGTGCCCCCTGCAGCACCACCTCGGAATAGCCAATATCTGGATTTTAGGCGGAAGGGGGGGGGGGATATCGGCGAGGGCGCAAGGGGTCGGATAAGGATAATGAAGAGCGAGGGGAGAGGCTAATTCGACGTGAGGGGAAGACTAAGAGTCGTACGGGACCACGAGTACTACGGGAAGGGTGCAAGGAGGGGTAAGAACTGCGGGGAAGGGAAGGAGCGAGAAACAGGGAAGATGAAGAAGGAGAAGAACAAACAGGAGGGTGGAACACTGTCAAGTGCAGAATGAAAGTTCACACAAAAAAAGATGGCGAGGAGAGAATTAAATGATTTACAAACCCACTTTGTTTAATGATATTCATACAAGAGAAGCCCTCTGTGCGCCGAGTGGCCCTCGGGTGCCAAGTGGCCAACAAAAACAAGCAAGCCCGCGGCAGCCGGCAGCTAACAAGCCGTCGAAGGGCGAAAGAGGCCTTAGTGGCAGCATTGGCAAATGACAATGGGTGGCGAGGAGCACATCCGACGAGGAGAGGCGGCTTAAACAAGCGCAGGGAGCCGGCAGCGCCAGGCGGGCGGGCGGGCGGCTGTGATGAAACACTGCCGCGGTGTCGATGAATGTAGTGTAATTAGATTTAGTAAAGACAAAGGCCGGCGCAGGACAGCAGCAGCACGGATCTGTAGCTCTTAACAGTATCTCGGGTAAACAAATTTTCCGTCGTTAGGATGGCTAAAAGAGTATGTTGACTTGAAGCGACGCATATGTGCACCAAATTCCGGGTGCCAAGGAACTTAGTAGGGCTATATAGCCATTATCTTTCAGTCAAACTCTCTCATATTCATCATGTATCTCCCTTCTCGCTGTCTCTCTGCCCCCCCCCCCCTCTCTCTCTCTCTCTCTCTCTCTCTCTCTCTCTCTCTCTCTCTCTCTCTCTCTCTCTCTCTCTCTCTCTCTCTTTCTTCTCTCTTCTTTCTTCTCTCTTTCTCTCACCCTCTCTCCCTCTCTCCTTTCTCATTCCCTCCCTCTCTCCTTCTATCTCTCCCCTCCTCCCTCCCTCCCTCCTCCTTCCTTCCTTTCCTCCCTTCACTCCCCCTCTCCCCTTCCCTCCCCCTCCTTCTCCCTCTTCCTCTCTACCTCCCCCTCCTCCTCTCCACCTCCCTCTCCCTCTCCCTCTCCCTCTGCACCTCCGTTTCCCTCTCCACCTCCGTTTCCCTCTCCACCTCCTTTTCCCTCTCCCCCTCCTTCTCCCTCTCTACCTCCCCCTCTCCCCCTTCTTCTCCCTCCCCCTCCTTATCCCTCTCCCTAACAGAGAGAGAGAGAGAGAGAGATAGAGAGAGAGAGAAAAAAAAAGAAAGGGAGCGCATGCATACATTCGTAGTAGGACACTGATATAGTTCCGTGCGGGCGGCAAGGCGAAGTGATTTATTTGAGATTATTCCAAGGGGGACGGTTTGTGTAGGGAGGGGGAGCGAGGATATCGCCGAGGGGAATAGGGTAAGGGGAAGCCACAGCGATAGATATTAATGCTCTCTCTAGTGTGGCTTCATGCGAGGGGCGTCTGTTGCCGAAGGTTAGGGCAGGCAAGGAAGAAAACTCGAAAGAAAAAAAAATGGTAATAAAAACGTCTTTCTTTCTTGCATCCTTTCACAGTTTTATTCAGCTCTCTTTTCTTCATTTCTTTTCTTGTTTTACTGCAGGCGTTTTTTTTTTATATCAATTTGGGGTTGTTTCCTGACATGTTGCAGTTGTAGTTGCGTATTTTTAGGATGGGATATGCGAGTTAATGGCCCGCAACATGGCAAATAATTGACATTGGAAGCGATCAACACTTTTTCAGTACGGTGGTCCTTGTCGTTTTACGATTGGATGGGCGTTTTGATATAATTGTCGACGAATTTCGGTGTTTGGGGCGAGTATTAGAGGATTGGATGAGTTTGTGATAGAAGCCTCGCGAGATAGGAGTGAAGCGTTA
>NC_091571.1:11734745-11737245 GCF_042767895.1 Penaeus vannamei | reverse complement strand
TTCCCCTTGATAAGTGTGGACAGACGTGGGCGTGACGGGCGCTGACGGATGGTTCTCTGACACGCTCCCTGCGGCGCGGAAGTGCGAGGCGCCGTAGAGTAGTTCTTCGATAAATTGATTGCCTTTTGAGACTAGGGTGTGCCGATTGCCGCGTGGCTCGCGCTCTGATAACAGGTCTAGAAGTGAGGGAGAACGAATGAGGAAGTGAGGGGCATGTGAGAAGCTATAGCCAGGGTGATTCTGCGATAAATGCGTAGGTCTGGAGTGTGAGGAAGGCCGCAGTAGGTGGCGTAGGTGGTTGGAAGCTCCGCCGAACATGGTAATATAAGAAACGTTCAGGATTTTGTAATCAATTTTTCAAGTCGGGATATCGCGTCGCTGGAAGAAGGCGGGAAGACGATCGGTGGTGTGTGGCTCCCGTGCATGACTCAGCAGTGACGTCTGATGCTGTTAAAGGACCGCCATGTGGGTTGCCTTCGTCGCCGTTGGCTTAGGAGGGAGGGAGGGAGGGAACCGCGCATGGCAGGTGCTTCAAGCTTGGACATGATTCTTCGTCTGGTTTAGCTGTGCTTCTCTTGCCTTTTATTGCACTGGGTTTATTTCCGCGTTATTGGTTATTTTCTCAATATGCTATCGAAGTAACTGAAACATGCTTTTCGTTGGCGGATTCACGTCGATCAGCTTAAAATAGGCCTTGTTCGACGATGAATATCTTCGCCTTTGGTTTTCGCTTTGGTAGTATTGACGTGATACATATATGGACCAATCTACAGGATACGTAGCGTTGGATGTTCCGCGTAAACAAAGTGCGAGTAAAGCGGGTCACTTCCTCATTGTCTTCGAAAGTATCTTTCCTGGATGTTCGGTAACAAGGCCTAAATCGGCAGCACTACAGCAGAGACACAGCGGGACAAAGCATAAGTAGGCCTATGAACACTCTAGGGGCTTATAAGCGATGGGATTGCAAGGTAATATGTTAGATTCATTGAACCGTTATCAGTAGAAGGCGGAAACCCAGTAGTACAGCCGATGCAGCCAACGCCAGGGGCGCTATAGCCACTTGACGCCTTTGTTATATGTATGTATGTAGGCCTATGTATTTATATATGAATGCATATATTTATGTATGCATATTGTGTATATGTGTGTTTAGATAGGTAAATATAGATTTAGATGAAGATAGTGTGACCAATTTTGATATGAATATATATGTGCAGTATATACATTTTTATATATAATAATGTCATCGTTAATGTGGTCATTAGATTAATATATTTGACCGCTTTAAATGGAGCACTTAATTTTGTTCATATCTCTATTGGATCAGATCGAAGAAAAAGTTTCCTCTGACATCTTTACGGGCTTGATACGAGGGGGAAATTGGCAGAAACGTTATGATACGAGATACGTTTTCGCTGTATCGATCTGAGGCGCGGCGGGAAGCCCTTCACTCCTCGCAGTCTTACAGGCAGACAACAAAAAACGGGCCGGAATGACAAGCAGCGCCGTCCAAGGAGAATGTCAAGAAAAAAGTCCGTGTTTATTTTTTTCTGGGAGGAGGAGGGGGGGATGGTATTTTTGGAGGGGAAACTATGCGGGTATTGTCTTAAAATTGAATGCTGTCTCTGCTGGTCTTGGGCTTCCAGGGAGAGGTGAATATAGAATACCCATTGGGACTGAACGGGAGAACGAGAACGGAGGTTTTGTATTATAAGTGTGAGACACCCGATCTGGGACTGACTTTAACTCTTGGTTCGTTAGGAGTCATTATGAATGGCCGTGTGTCTTCTCTCGGGTTCCTTGGCAATTATTGGAGATTAGGAGGGGAAGTTGGGGGGGGGGGGTATTGTTCGCTTTGCATGTCCTTACGGCAGAGATTTTCAGCGTTAGGGAATAATGTCTCTTAAACTTGGACAAATGTTCATCAGTTTGTTTTAAGACTTGAGAGAAAGGTATACCCAGCTTGAACCTTGTGTCAAACACGAGGTGTGCGGGCAGTGCTATTCCCGACCAGCGTTTCTGGGAAAAGACTCAGGTGAACACTTTGTCATAGGGTGTAAACAAGACGATGAGCCCAGGAACAGGATGCGAAAATGCAAGTGGAAGCGACGTTTGGGAAGCACCAGAGCACGAGGAAGAAAACCCTACCAGATGGAGGACGCGGAGGGAAATTCCCCGCCGACCTGTGAAGTGACATGTTTCGGTCGTCAGGTTTGACGCTAAATGAAATCGAATTTTTCCCGTCTGGCTCCGGCGGGACTCATTCTGCGGGAAATGTGCGAAATATACGCCGGCAGTTTCGATTTGGTGTCGTGAGGATAGTGGGGTGGGCGAGTGAAGGGCGGCCGGCGAGGGTGTGACGCAGACGAGGACGAGAGAAGGGCGGCCATCGAGGGTATGACGTTGAAGAGGACGAGATAAGGATATATAACGCGGAGGAGAAAAGAGAAGGGTGTGTGATGCAGAGTAGAAAAGAGAAGGATGTTTGACGCTGCGGCCC
>NC_091571.1:11719745-11722245 GCF_042767895.1 Penaeus vannamei | reverse complement strand
GTCCTCTAACCAAGATTTACGTGTTCCTAAGCCTAAGGCCAGGCAGTCAAGGCTCACCTATTTGAGGTCAGGAAAGGTGATTGGTAGAGAGGCCCTTGCTGCCTAAGGCTAACAGCATTGCGAGATAACGTCTCCGTTCGCAGTGTCCAAGCAGTGTATTCACAAGGAACTAAAAAGGACTGCACTTGGCGCGAGTTTCCCATTACCGCAGCCGAAATGTTCAAGCAGCTTCGTTTTGCCAAAATGAATATAGTTTGTGAAGTGAGGGCGGTTGGAGGAGAGTGCTATGGAGCAACGAAGCCACCTTCATAGTCCCAGTTGGTGGGTACCAAGGCCTATATACACCTTGGTGGGTACAGCAGTGTGTACCGCAAGTCACCCAGAATTGCGTGGGACCCACCATAGATCTGTATAGTCACTGACAAAAATCGCGTCGTGCATGGAGATTCGAACCCCCGAAGCTAAACAACAAGGGCCAAGCTATCGAGATAGAATTCGAAATATGTCTGGCAGAGTTTTGCCCCTGTGTGTTCGTCGCCTAAGCCCCCTGATGTAGTTTATTAGTTTACGGTCTCTCATGGGTGTGTTGTATGGTTGTGTGTGGGTGAGTAGGTGGGTGTGTTGTATGTGTGTGGGGGGTGGGGGTGATGCAGTGCCCCTTAAAACGTTAAGAATAACCAAAAGGTTTATGTTGAGTTCCTTTGGGACTGCCTCCCTTATTTACGTAAAGGGAAAACTAAATGTTGTTCAAGCCCCATTCATGCAGCCCGGGAGACTGTCCAGGGTTGTAAATGTGTCTGGTGTTTTACTTTAAAAGGCTAACCAGGCGGTGACCCAGACCCTTACTCCGTCTAGACCCTTACTCCGTCCAGACCCTTACTCCGTCCAGACCCTTACTCCGTCGAAATCTTGTTGCCTGGAATTATGAGGAGGGTGCACGACCTTGACACCACCTCTGTACCCAAGCTTACGTATGTAGGCATATACATATATGTGTGTGTATGCGTGCGTGTGTGTGTATGCGCGTGTGTGTGTCTGTGCGTGCGTGTGTGTGTATGCGCGTGTGTGTGTGTGTCTGTGCGTGCGTGTGTGTGCGCGCGCGCATACATGCACATACGCATTTACATATAGGTATATATGCATATATACATATATACATATATACATATATACATATATATATATATATATATATATATATATATATATATATATATATATATATATATATATATACATATGCATAAACGTATACTTATGCACTTGCGCGTATACACATGTATGCACACACACATAGGTCTATACATATATACATAGACCTATGTGTATATATACATGCACGCATACATATTTTTCTTATTTTTACATACATGCATATATATACATACAAACCTACACATACACACACACGTACAGACACACACGCACAGACACACACGCACAGACACACACACACACACACACACACACACACACACACACACACACACACACACACACACACACACGTACACACACACGTACACACACACGTACACACACACGTACACACACACGTACACACACGTACACACACGCACACACACGCACACACACACACACACACACACACACACACACACACACACACACACACACACACACACACACACACACACACACACACACACACACACACACACACATACATATGCATATACATGCACATTTGCCCATAAATATACACATACACATGCGGATACACCTATACATACATTCTCATACACACTGATATACATACATAAATACATACATACATGCACTTTCACTTACACTTCTATTCACATTCACACTCCAGGTAACATTTGCATACAAACAAGAGAACTTCTTGAGGATTTTGCGTTGTCAGGAGTAGGGGATAATTTACTGGCCTAATTAATGAGATTAATTAAGGTGCCTGTAAAGAGGACTTGCTCTCTTCCTAGGAATAATTGGGTAATCGTAAAGCTAATAATTTCAGGAACCGTGCAACTATGACCAATATCAATAATGACGTTATATTGGGGAGGATAACAAGAATTTGAATAATGATCATGATAAGAAGGATTTGAATAATGATAAGGATAACGATAATAGATATGATAATGGTCATGTCTGCGATGGCGATGATGAATATATGATAATGTTTATTCGCCAAAATCAGATTTACATATTCATCACGGATCGCCGAAGGATGTTGATGTTATTTTCTCCCAATGTAGTTCAAGATCTTGTTCATTGTTTTTCCACGGGACGCTTGTCCGAAGATTGCTAACAAGCGGATTCAAATGTGAATTATCTAAAGGAAGAAATAAATAACTAGTAACTTTGTTATTGGGTTAGATAATTATTCCTTAGGTACGATCTTGCAAAGGGAGTTCAATTTAGTAGGGGTCACACCTTGCAAGTTCACCCTGCCGGTACTACACATTAGCGCATGATTCATAGATCGGCAGGAATGTGGTTACATGCGGCGCGGCGT
>NC_091571.1:11707245-11709745 GCF_042767895.1 Penaeus vannamei | reverse complement strand
TATATATATATATATATATATATATATATATATATATATACACATATATATATATATAAAACACACACACACACACACACACACACACACACACACACACACACACACACACACACACACACACACACACACACACACACACACACACACACACACACACACACACACACACACATATACACACACACACACTCACTCACTCACTCACTCACTCACTCACTCACTCACTCACTCACTCACTCACTCACTCACTCACTCACTCACTCACTCACTCTCGCTCTCTCACACACACACTTTTATTAAAGATGAACTGTTTGCAAAGTTTTTGAACATATTCAAGTTAACAACTACTTTTTTTTTCAGATTCAAAGTGTATGCACCCATAGCATTTAGACATTTTAGAGATCTGTTTAAAATTCAACCAGAAGACTATCTTGTAAGTATACTGTTATTAAAACTGCCATTTACACTTTTGTATGATTATATTAATAGTAAGTCATAAGAAAGTGGACAGTGATGTATACTGAAAGATTATCCATTATTTTCAGTTCATCTTATAGTTATAAAGTGCAAATAATTGATACACTATTTCTTTTTATTACCATTTGAAAATAATGTTGCATTGTTCCACTTCAGGTTTCACTGTGCAGCGAGCCTCTTCGGGAACTAAGTAATCCTGGGGCGAGTGGCAGCATATTTTATTTAACAAATGATGATGAGTTTATCATCAAGACAGTGCAGCACAAGGAGGCAGAGTTCCTTCAAAAGTTATTGCCAGGATATTATATGGTAAGATTGGTATTCTTCTGTTTCTCTTCTCTCTTCTTTTTTTGCTTCCTTAATTTCATTCTCCATCTTAGATTTATCCCTATTATGTTCTTTTCTTTTAGTTTTTTAATTTCTTTTTTTTTTCATCTTCTTCTTCTTTCCTTTTCTTTCCTTTTTTTCAGCTTCTTTTCCCTCTTCCTCTACCTCGACCTCCACCACCTCCCTTCCCTTTTCCTCCTTCCCTTCCCTCCTCCTCTGCCCCTTCTTCCCTTTCCTTTTCCTGTTCTCTCTTCCTGTAACCCCTATCCCTTTCCCCCCTCCTCTTTTTTCCTTTTTCATTTTTTTCTGCCTCCTCTCTATCTTCCTTTTTTTCTACCTTCTTCATGTCCTCCTTATGCTATATTTTGTGATTTGTGGTATATTTGACTAATTTTAGAAGTAAATGGTAATAAATAAGTTTATGCTTCATATATATAGACTTTTTCTTTTGAGAATTAAGCAGAAATGAAAGCAGACTATTTTCAATTTGTAGCAATAACCCATAAATGCTCAACCACAAAAATGTATATGAATTGTAAGGGTTACCATCTGTGATTTGTACAAGTACAAATATAAATTTTTCTCCTCAAATTTAACCCTTTGGACCTGAGTTCATGCATTTTCTGTTGTAGTTTTTCTTTTGTCTGTTTTATTTACACATAGATGGCTCCACAAGTCCTTAGTCACCAAGGAGTTCAATACTAGTAGACCTATATGACCTTACCTTTTTACCCCATTCATTGGATTTTTATGAATAATATTTTTATTTGTCATTTTGTTATTGTCACTAATGATATTATGAGTATTGTTTTTATGTACATTATCGTTATTATAACCTTTGTAATGATATTAATGGTAATGAAAATGGAAACTTCTTTCTAGAAGTAGGGTAAACATTTGGGTTCAGTAATTGACTCCTTAGTGAATAAGCAGTTGTAAAGCTATTTATGTTTAAACAAAATTAACCCCAAGCTGCTGGGCATGGCATGTACGTACATGCCATACACATTATGTGTGTTAAATTTAGTAATTGTTTTTACATATAGATGGCTCCACAAGTGCTGTCACCAATGAGCCAATTACGCAAACTACCTGTCTCACCTGTTTACCCTTTTCCTTGATTTTCAATAATATTTTCTAGTATTTGATAATGCTGTTAGTAATGTCAGTAACAATATATTAATTATAATGTTTATAACAAGAATATTGACAACATCAGTTAAAAAAAAAAAAAAAAAGCATTTTCCCGCTTTTTCAAGGAAAAGTGAGGTTGCAAGATCTACTTGTTGATTCCATTTAACCAAGCAATGCCAAAGGGAACACACCATCTTCCCGTCGACATTGGGTTAATAAACTAAAACTACAGTGGTCAGGCATGTATGAATGCCCTCTCAGTCTCAGTGGGTTAAAATGTTGCCATCAGTAGTGATTATGTTCATGCAAGTGTCTGAAAAATTACTTTATACAAATTGCAATATTTTTTGTTCTTTCTGTCCCATGGAAATCAAGGAGAAATTTTGCTGTGATAAGGAAAAAACTGTTGTAATTAGATATCTAATAGCACAGACCCTAAACACTTGTTTCAGTGAATGACATTATTTTGTTTTTCTACAAGAACCAATAAACCTTGGAGTTTTATTTGAATTTGGACTATGCTAATCAGTAGTAAAACTGAACTGATTTTGCAGATTGG
>NC_091571.1:11692245-11699745 GCF_042767895.1 Penaeus vannamei | reverse complement strand
TAGTCATTTAAAGAATGCAGACCTAAGTCAACAATTGAAAATCTTTTTTCAAAATGTAGAAGTATGCAAGTTTTTTTCTTAGAAGGTGATGGCTAAGAATCCTATATCCCAATTTGGAATTTGTTACATGGAAGTTCGTTGTAAATAACATTTTTAAAATCAGTAATTTTTTTCCATTAAAGTTATACCACTGCACTTTCATTTTTTGTTTGTGTATGTCCGTCTGTGTATGTAGTTGGGGAATTGCCATTCACTGCTTGAAGAACACATCATATCTACTCTTCATCAAATCAAATTTTGATCAATTGGTTCCTTAGCCATAGACAACCCAACCATAGATTTTCATCACAGTGTATGTAACTTTATTTATGATCCTCATTTCAAAGAAATGACCCAGTGAAAAGTAATTAATGCAAGTGACCTATCACTTTGGTTAAGGTACAAAAGTGGCTTACCAAGGACAACAACAACAGTACTAAATCCCCCCCCCCCCCCACCATCCTGTAGAATGAATTTTGCATATACAGATTTCATACCTAGATCCTCTGCCAACATTTCTGAAACTGAACTGTATTCATTGTGACAAATGTAGAAGGTATGAATGTATGAATGAGAATGAATATCTCCCCAATTCAAGAGCTGTATTAAACTGGGTTTAAAGATATATTCTTCAGAAATGTATTTCTGATAAAGATATATTTGAAACTAGTTATATATATCTTTTGTATTGCGAAGATATTCATTCTCATTCATACTTTCTCAGAAACTACTCTGTGAGTTCCCCATATATTTCTCCATTTCATAGACTGTCATTCACCAATTGTACATATTTACATGTTGAAATGTTATGCTTGTTAGAGATCCTTTAGAAGGTGTAGCAATGAAAATGGATTCCTGCCTATGATATGTTTGGACATTTGGTTGACAGATTTTTTTTTTTTTTTTTTTTTTTTTTTTTTTTTTTTTTTTTTCTTTTTTGAAAGGCATCAAATGTGCAGGTTATAAGAAAGATAAACTCCCAGGTTTACACTTTTGCTTGCAGAGTATGAGAAACTGAATATTGAAGCTTCTACCAGGTTTCTACTAAGTTTTTGATATAGTATGTTTAGATAACTATGTCCTTGACACACATGGTTAAATAAATAAATAGATAAAAATATTGCAGTATTAAAATAGTGATAATAATGATCATGATCATCATCATGATGAAAACAATCATAATAGCAATATTAGTAATAATACCAATAACAATAATGATGATGATCATAATAATAATGATAATGACAGTAATGGTAGTGATAAATAATAAAAAGTAAAATTAACAACATCACTTATGATGATAGTAATAGTAATAAAGATAATCATAAGGAGAATAATTATGATAATATTAATGAAAATAGTAAAGACATTTATTATAGAAATGATATATAATGTTTATTATGCTAATGTTAGTGCTATTAATAATGATGCTAGCACTATTGATTATAATGATGATATGATGATAGTAACAATAGTAGTAATAATGGTAATGATTATGATAGAAATAAAGAGGAAGAAGAGGATGGCAGTGATGATATTAAAAACAAAAATGATAATACAACAACAACTTCGACACCAACAACTTCTTGAACATTACCTCATCAGTGCAAATCAGACTGAATACCTTCTATCTTATTGCCAAAGTATATTGATCCTTATTGACCTTTGCTATGTACTTTTCCATAGTCTCAACTGATATTAAGATGCCATCATTCAAATCTAGAACTTTTCTTTTAACACGTATTTATTGTAATATATACCATGTAGCGAATTTGTAGATACTTTAAGTATTCATTTTCTATTGCTCAAAAGTCATATTTGTATAGGGGAGTTGATATCGTACTACTTACGTATTACATACCCTATCAGCAAACATTCATCAACAATTGTACTGTACACAACCTTGCTCACAGCTAAATGTGCAAGCACTTAGTGAAGAGACCAAGTTTGAGTAGAGAAGTAAACCTGTTGAGCAGAGTAATATCCTTGATCATGCTTTTTGTTATTAAGTATTAGGATATGTTTTCCTTTAGTCAAATTTATAAAGAATTTGTTTGTGGTCTTTCAGGCTAGTAAGTATGAACGAAGCAAAGAATCCCCAACATTTAAGGACTTGGACTTTATGGAGCACCATCCTGAAGGTATTCTACTAGAAGCAGAAACCTACAAAGCTCTTGTAAATACCATTGCAAGAGACTGCAGAGTAAGTAGAATTTATTGTTGTAAGACTAAAGTTCATTACATTATTTAACCCTATTTACCAATTAGGAAATATTCTTTTGTTGATTTGAATAATGTATTAAACTTAGACATGAATGTAGGAGATATATCGTTTTCATCAGATAGCTATTATTTAACCATATGAAAGCCGTATTTAAGGAATGATTAATTTCTGTAACCATTTACTCCCCATGATAGTTGGCTGTCAGATTTTTGGTAATCAGCCACTGCTTAGATGGCTTAAGTATTACATATAGTGGTTCTAGTAACTGATTTAGAAAATACCAGTGTTAAGGATAATTGAAAACATTACCAGTTAGATTGGGGAAAGTTTTAGAAAGTGATAGTTGCAGCAGGTATATAGTATGAATCAATGATTTTTGGGTGGATTTGAATATTAATCACATGCCAACAGGGATGGCATGTGCATGGTTGCCATGCCCATTGGGTGTTTAATCTAGGAATTGTTTTTACATATAGATGGCTCCACAAGTACTAGGTCACCAGTGAGCCAGTTACAAGAAGTACCTGTCTCACCTGTTTATCCTGTTCCTTGATTTTCGATAATATTTTCTAGTATTAAATACTACTGTTAGCAATGTCAATAATAATATAATAATTATAATGTTTATAACAAAAATAACAGTATCAATATTGATGGCATTCGTTAAAAAAAAAAAGAAAAAAAGAAAAAAAAAATCCACTATTTTAAGGAAAGGTGGGGTCAAAATCTATTAATTGACTCCTTTGTGGCTAAGCACTATAAGAGCCATCAATGTGCAGAAAAATTTAAGAAACCAATACTAAAGTGAACACAATATTTGCCTGGCAGCATTGGGTTAAGGAATTATAGTTAGTTATAGTTAGGATTTCAGTGTTTGCAGTGTTTTGTAAAGGAAACAAGTAAGTGTAGCACAAATAGATAAATACATTTTGATTATTCTTGTAATTTATAACATTTGTACAACTAATGTATCTCTTTTTTTTTTAAGGTATTAACATCTTTCAAGATTATGGACTATTCCTTATTGGTGGGCATTCATAATTTAGATCTTGCAGCCAGAAAGAAGGCAGTAAGTATTTTTTTCAGTATTTCTCATTATACAGCAACTTTGTTATTATTAATGTTCAGAGTAATGATGGTATTAGTATTGGTAGCAACAATATGGATATCATTAGTAGCTTAAACATTTTTAGAACATGATTCTTCAACTGTGCCCTTTAAGAGTTTCATGTATCCCCATGACTAAGTATTACAAGAAATATTTACTTAATGTTTGCTCAAATTTCTGTTTTATTTCATGTAAACAGGTTTTTATTACTATTGTTGCTACTTTTTTCTTCTAGAGTTACATTTAGCTTAGGTAGAGCCAGGGTACTGGTAGAATTTCTTCTAAGAGGATGCTTACTTAGAAAAAATAAAACAATATCTTTGTAGGAAATGAAGTATTGTCTGTGTTGATAAAACTGTTAATCACCAATTACATCATTCCATTTTATCTTTGTGAGATGTTAGATTTAATCAACAAGAGCTCAACAACATTATGGCTAATATTCTATCTCAACAGCAAGACAAAGAGAAAAAATTAAATGGCGGAGATGGTGGGCCAGCAGAAGATGGGAGTGGAGAGGTGGAAGGAGAAGGGACTGGCCTGACCCGATCCCGCTCAATCAATCGACACAAACTTGTAGCCCACTCAACTGCCATGGAATCCATCCAAGCAGATTCTGATCCAATAGATGAGGAGGACCATGTCCCGTGAGTGCTTTAGAAGTTGATTAGTAGATCAAAGTTACTGATAATGCTCATTTTCTTTGAATTTTTTTTTGTAAGTTGTGCTTTCCTTGAATTGGCAGGGCAAAAATATTTAATAAGTACTTGATGTTAATTTTTCTTTTTGTTTGGGATTTCTGCCAGTTGTTAATTGCTGCCTACACATCTACGAAATGTATATTTATAGTCTCAATTTTCTTACGTCAATAGTTCTTTGTAAACAATTTACCCTACTTTTTCTTTGTTTTTGGATACATGTATATTATATATATATATATATATATATATATATATATATATATATATATATATATATATATATATATATATATATATATATATATATATATATATATATTATATATATATATATATATATATATATATATATATATATATATATATATATATATATATATATATATATATATATATATATATATATATATATATATATATACAATATATATATATATATATATACAATATGATATATATATAATATATATATATATATATATATATATATATATATATATATATATATATATATATATATATATATATATAAAATGCATGTATATATATATTATATATATTTTGTTTTTGTTTTTTGTTAATATCAGATCTTTACAGGAAATAGTACATTTTTCGGTTATTAATTTGCCTGAAACAGTTGCATTTAGTCGCAACTAAAAAAATCCTTTTTGTATATATATTCTTTTGTCTTACTTTATCCTTTTCATTGTTACTATGCTTGCAGGCCTGGAGGCATTCCCGCAAGAAATGCAAAAGGAGAACGACTGTTACTCTTCCTTGGTATCATTGATATTCTGCAGAGTTACCGCTTGAAAAAGAAATTAGAGCACACATTCAAGTCCATGATTCATGATGGGGTAAGTAAGGAGTAAAGATTTTTTAGATGTGATATCCTAGTGTTCATGTTTTTTAAAGCTCATGTGATATAAGATATATGCTTGTAATTATATACACTTGATGAGATTGATATGTACCATAAACTGTCAACTTCCACTCTTTATACTGCCAAGTTCCTTTCCAGTGTGTTTTCTACATTTGCTGCCTCTTATGTCAACTTACATCATCTATTTTTAAAAAAAATTTAAGTGCTACATTTTCAGTTTTCATTCTCTTTTCAGTCTGTTACTTTCTCTACTTCTTGCTCTTTTCTATCTAGTACTTTCACTTCTTATTAATCCAACTTCTTTGTCTTTGCCTTTTTTATCATTATTACAACTATTATTATTGCTTTCTATCAGTTGATCCACTAGTCATATGTTGAATCTTATCGTAACTCAGTGCACAACAAGAGAATATCTACTTCTCAGTTTGGTCATCAGCAGGAAAGTCTGTATGCTATATTAGTTGGTGCAGCCGCTTGTCTGTTTTTCAAACATTCCAATGATAAAGAGGAGCCAAGTGACTCTGAGCTCAGACTGGGTTGGGTTTATCAATTTTTTTTTTTTTTTTTTTTTTTTTTTTAATAAATTTCCAAATAACTAAGGGATACATCAGTCTCATCAGACTAGGGTTGGAAAGTTGTGGTTGTGATAAGCATTATCAAATTTATCTAATGAAAAGAAGGATAGGCCAGTTTAACTAGTCAAGTTTAGTGGAGGTGAAGTCATATTTAGGAAAGATTTACTGTAGTTTCATTCTTCATTGTTGTCATCCCTATTTCATTTCATTATTATAATTTACCTTGTATTTCTCCTCATCTACCTTCTCCCTCTTTCTCCTTCTCCTCGTCTCTTGCTTTTCTACCCCTTTCTTCTCCTCTTCTTCATCCTCTTTCTTTTTTTCTTTCTCTTTCCCTTTCCCTTTCCCTTCTCCATCCTTCTTCCTGTTCCTCTTCTCCTCTATCTTTTCCTTCTCCTCCTCTCCCTCCTGCACCTCTGTATCTTTTGCCATTGTTGTCACTACCACCTCATCCTTATCCCTATCCTCACTCTTTATCTTTTTCTTCTCTCTCATCCCTCTTCTTTTTCTTCATTTTTGTTTTCATCTTCTCCTCTTCCTCCTCCTCCTTCTCCTCCATTTCTGTCTCGTCTCTGTCCTTTTGATAGTTGTTTATGTAATACTGATTAATTCTGACATTTTGCAGGACACGATATCAGTACATCGACCAAACTTTTATGCACAGAGGTTTCTGAAGTTTATGGAAACCACAGTCTTCAAAAAGATTCCATCACGTAAGTTTATCTACTGCTGCCAAGTTCTATAGCTAAAATGTTCAAGAACAGTTTGGCTGTAGCTTTTTTTTTTTTTTAATATTTGGAATTGAAAGTAATCTGATTTTGCAATTATAATCACCAGAAGCACTTTTTTTAATCACCATTTTTCATATCCCAAAGTAGTTTAATATTATCTCAGATTTATTATAATGATTTTCTGGATTTGCAAATGAGTTGGCAGAGTAGCTGCCAGCTGAGTCTTCTCGTAGAGTACACTTAATGAAAACTTACACCTAGACATGCTCACTGTTTTATTTTACCATTTATTGCTTTGTCTTAAGACGTGCCCATCCACCATAGGAAAAAATTGTGCAGATTAATTGAGAATGAGAATTAGTATGAATTCCTCCACATGATTGAAAAGAAAGTGAAAGTATGGAAATTTCTGAGGAGTCTGGATTGTTACAGAATTAAAGGATCATGATAATTATCTTGAAGAAGGTATAGGAATATGTGGATGGTTGGAAATTTGAAATCTGATTTTGTTCTTTTCAAGATTGTCTACTTAAATACAAAAACTGTTAATGTCACAATGGCACTAGGTACTGAGATTACTCATCTCCCTATTAATGGAGTTCAGCAGTAGTGCTTACTTTTTGGAGACAAGACTTTTCTCTTTCTTTTCTTTTCTCTACTTTTTTTTCTTTTTTTTTTTTCTTTCTTTCTTTCTTTCTTTTTAATTTCCCCCCCTCATTCACTGGAATTCTATATGCGTCTCCCAAGCTGTTGATGGAATCAGTGTTTGCATACTTAAGATAGATGTTGTTTTGATGGAAGACCTGCTGGCAGTGCTGTACCATAGACTCTTGACTGTGGCCTTTTCTTTCTCATGTTTGTAAAAGTGCAATGTGATCAACTGAGTCAGAGAACGGCAGTTGGTTAATGGGTGATACACATGTCCTATTTTTGTGCCTCCTGTCATTTGAATTTTTTTCCCCCACCCGAAACACAACAGTCGTTGTAAGGATGTTTGATCACATTTCACAAAATTTATGTTTTATAATGTTGCCCAGGACATATTGGTAGATTACAAGTTTCTCATTGTCTCTGCTATATTTCACATTTAGCCTATTTGAATTTTTCTTGCACTGCTTTGTTTTATGTTTTGTCCCACAGGTTTTGTTCTTGTTATTATTTTATTGTTTGAGTGTGAGTAAGAACAGGCCGATACTGTCCTTGCATATTGATGCATTTGGTTAGACTTCCCTCACCCAC
>NC_091571.1:11664745-11667245 GCF_042767895.1 Penaeus vannamei | reverse complement strand
TGGTGAGTCTTTTCCTTCACCCTGACCTTCGCTTATGACTGCTAGTTCATGTCATCCGCCCACGACCATTTTGTCCCATCATGGTATCTTCACATCACCTGCCCCTCAACCCAAATTTCTTCATGATGTGATGGTCACATCACCTGGATCAAAGGGGTTAATAGGCAATGTCATGTGGCACAGAACAGGACAAATTCCTTAACTTTGTTTTTGTGACAGGAAAAAGCAATTTGACAGAAGAAAAAAAATATTAAAAGAGGAAGAGAGAGAGTGAGTGTGTGCGTATGTGTTTGCACACATCAATGATCATGTTAGGGTTTGTGAAGAGAGTATAAACATTGGTTTTGTTAGTTATATTTATAGATAGGAAAAACATGCATTGAAACTTTCCATTAGAAGTAAGGAGCAGGAATAGGAATAGGTCTTAATAGGACTTAAAGTGTTATTGATTTTGGACTGATGTGGTAACATTGACTCAAGTTTAAGCTATGTAAAGTGTGCTAAATATGTTCTTATTCCATGTTCCACTTAATCTAAGGAAGATATCAGCTGAATGATATCAGGTATTCATGCAAAAAAATTTGAATCAAGTATACAAAAAATATGATTTTTTAGAATGCTAAATTATATATGTATTTTTCCTTTAAAGGCTCATCAGTTCGCAGTAAGAAAGGTGCAAGTTTTCGAAGCAGAAGTATGTACTATTTAAAATATAATCCCAGGCCATGGGCGTGATTCTAAATGTACACACAAAGTGATGTGGAATTTTGTATTCTATATTCTCTGTGTTGTTATTTCCAAGTACCCTTTAATTTTCAAGACATTGATTTGAAAATTTGTGTCCACACACTTGTATGATAAAGTTGGTGTAGATTTAGAAGAAAACAATGTCACCCAGATTTCTTCCCCTTACCCAGAGGCTCTCTCCTGTCCAGCTGTACATTAGTGTACTTCAGTGAAGATGTACACATTTTTTACTGTCTTACAGCAGTGTGTTTACCTTTGGGAGCTGAAATCATGAATTTGTCTTGAGCTTTATTCCTCTCTGTCTTTCCTCTAAGCTTGATACTTGTGTGTTATGCATTGTATACCTGGCATATAGTTTCTTTCATTGACATTATAGGGTGCATTGTTTCTGCTTTGTTCTTATATACACATCCATGTCTGTGTGTGTGATCCATACTATTTACTTATGAATAGGAAAGAGAGAATGGCAGCTCTAATGCCAATATGATGTATTCCTCTCTATGATGTAAGTCTCCCTAAACATTATCAGCAATAAATCATACAGAAATGGGCATCAGTGAACATAAAATTCCTGTGCATTGCCAAGAAAACCAAGATGTTACACTTGTTGATTAAGATGCTAAATGTGTATTTCATGACATGATAGATTATGAAATTACTTATCAATTTTGATAAATGTTGGCAAAGTGTTTAGCTCCAACTGCTCATAATGTAAAAATAAACAGTGATATATTATATTGATGAACATTTTATAGTTATTTCCATTATTTTGAACAAAAGTAAACAGGTTTAAGTAGTGGTTGCACTCATGGTAAAGATAATCTATATATATTTTGGGGGTTTTCTGTATACTGGGCTAGCTTTTGAATGGATTCTGTTAAGCATATTTGCGCAAATATAAGGTCACCATGTTTATCATGTCCTTGCTATCAAATTGGAAAGTTCACATTTTGACTAATGATTAATGCCTGTGTATACCTGCATATCACAGAATAACCCGCTCTATTCCTTCTTCGTAGTATTACTGATTTCAGATGGGTGTGTACTGGGTTATTGTTTTTCTTCGTAATAACATTTTACTTCTGTGTTCCCATTTTATTATGTGCCCAAGGTATTATACCCTAGTCTTGTCTGAGGTGTTATTTTTTAGCATAATGGCAATGACCATGTTTACAAAGGAAGACAAAGTGAACATTAGCACCAGCCCTCTTTAAAATAGATTTCATCTTGTCCCTTTTTTGTATTATTCCTCCTACCTTAAATGTACTTTTTAAAATTTTTCATATTAATGTTTGCAAAAGAGGAGTGCATTTTATACTTCACTCTGTCCTCCTCTTGTGTGTGTTTCCTTAATCATTATGGGGAAAGCCTCACATGATTGTCTTGTGTTTGTCACCAGAACAGAGAAGTGTATTGGCAGATTGTACATTGGATGATTTTTGTGAAAAACAGGGCAGAGGAGTCCTGTGTCTATATTTATATTCCTGTCAACCAGTATTATACTGTAATATTTGATTTAATGTTTTCATTAATTCCAGCATATTCTTACTGTCCTACACATCATATATGGACATTTCTTTTTGTTAGAGTAGGATTAGTATTTTTCAATCAATCATGAAGCATTGCGAAATTTATGCTGTTTGGTGTTGAAATGTCAAATGAGATATATATATAGTTTTATGCTTTCTGACACCCTTGTTTATATTTCCTTGCAGGAGCAGTTGTTGGGAGAGTACCAGGTGAGACATGATTG
>NC_091571.1:11647963-11652963 GCF_042767895.1 Penaeus vannamei | reverse complement strand
AAGGATATCAAGGAGCATTGTTGTAGGAAGGTGGAGAAGAAAGAAAATGTAAGAGACTCATATAGACATATTGGATGTTTATGGAAGCATGATGGAAGGAGATATTGAAAAAAGTCAATGAAGAAACATTTAAAAAGAGATCAAATGCAATGCAGTTAAGGATATATTTAAAGTAGATTAATTAAATGTTACTATCAGAATGTTTTATTGAATTTTTTGCCTTTTATCTCTTATAACTATGTGTGTATGACGATTATCTAAATACTTCTTTGTTGTTTTCATGCTGGCTTGTCTTTTGTTGTGGATTTTAAAAGCATCTTTCATCTGAATACAAAATCTGTACAATTTGCTATATGTTAATAAATGTTTCACATATCTTGAACAGCTCTGCATAATGATTTTGTTGAAAATGATGTGCAAGTGAATTTTGAATTTAGCTGTATAAATATAGCCTTGGAGATTTTCATGCCACCTGTTTATAGCAATGAGGTCAAGGATGAATTTACATGTATATGGTTTTATTTTAATTTTTTTTTAAGAATCTGAAGTAACTGACAGTTTGATGTTTGTAGATTACTTTGTCTGCTGCAGTTGATTCCTAGTCTTTCAGAGAAGTAGCACCATGTTGTTAAGTTTACTATTGTTCATAGTTTTGAAATGATTTTTCCTATTTACAGAAATGAAGTGAGAAAAGTTCTTTCTCCATTTTTATTAAAGTGCTAGTGTGCACATTTGTGAGAATAGGTTTGCTTTGATGCAAGAAGGGAGAGTGTTTGCATACATGTGTATGGGAGGCTCATATATCTGTGTGCTTGTATGTAAATATGCATGTACATTCGTCTTTGGACTTGAATGTGTGTATGTGGGTGGGTGGGTGGGTGGGTTTGTGGGTGTGAGTTTGAGTGAGTGAGAAGGAGGGGGTGGGGGGCACAGGTGTGTGGGCATGTATGCACATGTTTACAAGTATATTGTCCTGTGTTTGATCTAGGAAACTGGCACCTGGCCATATGCCCCTCCTAAAATAATTATTATGCCACATGCAGTCAACTGCTTAAGGGAAGAACTAGAAGTATAGGAAACATAATTTCCCCACCCTTTACAATTTTGGCTGTAACATTTATAATTACCCTGTAAACATAACTGAAAGATGGCTTTTGAGAGGCTATAACTCTAGAATCACTACAGTAATGGCCAAACAAGCAAACAATTGTTTATTACACAACTTCAAAATGGTCTGGATGCAAATAGCATATGTATACAAGCCACCAGTTGGCATTGGGTCAATTTCTGTTATTCTTTTTTTCTTTCTTTTTTCTGGGGCCCTTGAAACATATTCCTTGACCTTTCTCTTCTTTCTCTCAGTGTGTGTGTGGGGGAGAGGGGTGCATTTGTGAGAGTGAGGGGGAGGGAGAGGGAGGGATTTAAGATTTAACATTCAGTTTTAATTCCATTTATTACGATGGATATTCTTTGCTGTGACATACTGTCTGTTTTATTTTGCTTCCAATATCCCCCTGTGTGCAAGGGATGGCTGGGGTTACCATCCACCGGCCGCACATGGGTCATCAGGATTGCTAGACCAACACAGAGGGGGAGGGAAAGGGAATAGGAGAGGGAGAGAGAGAGGCAGAGAGATAGAGTGAGTGAGTGTGAGTGATGTGTGTTTATTGATTTGCTATTTATGTACACATTTGATTACTGCTTTCACTTTTATCAAGTATGTTTGATAGGAAACTGCAGTCTGCAATGTTGTGTGCACATAATAGTAATTGTCCTTTTCTCAGTACCAAAAGCAGTGGGTAATACTTGCATTATGATAAGGTAGGACTCAGCAAATAGCTTTTATCCATGTTTTAATGAAATTAGGATATTACTTTTGAGGTTTGTGTAACATGCACTGCTCAAGCTTTTGTGACGTGTGTTGTTATGCCAACCACCCCAATTTTTCTTTTCTCAGAACTGGTCAAAAGTTGCGCTTTAAGGGCCTTGACGAAGACCCAAAAAGTGTCACAGATCCTGTGCTTGTTAGCTATAAGGCAATAAAGTCCTCCAGTCTAAGGTAGTGAGACTCACAGAAATTTTTTGTGCACCTCATTATGCATGGAGAAGTTAGTTAAAATCAGTGATTATAACAACCACACCTGTAGGCCAAATCCACAATTGATAGGTTGAAGATGTAGTTTTTTTTTTCTTCTTCTTCTTGTTGCCATGTTTGTTGATTTGATTACCTTTCATCTGTTTGATAAAGCAACAAAAATCAATTGTTTTGCACTGCAGGTGGTGTCTGTATGTAAACTGTAATCTGGATGATTACTTTTTTTTTCTTTTTCTTTTTCATAAGTTTTGAATGTTTTAACATTTTGGTAATTTTGATTTCCTGAGTACACATTTTAGATGAATGTTTTTATTTTTTATGCGCCTGTGTTTCATCTTGTTTTGTATTTGAGTATTATTTAACATTTCATTTGAGTGTAATGATATAGATAGTTTTTCAGTCTACTTTGATAAATTCTGATGTAGTATATTGGTGTTTTAATATGAATTCTAGTCATGGCTTGTTGAGAAGGAGGGAATTCTTATATTACCTGAATGCCTGTTAAACAAAAACTTATTTAAACCCAGCATTTTAGTTGAGTTATTATGTTCTTTAATGTGTCTTGCCTTCATTGTATCTAGTTTATTACTTGTGCTTAATTATTTTCAGAACTTAAACGAATATGTTGCTTTTTTATTTACATATTTATGTTTATATATGCATTCTATCATTATTGTAATTATTTGTTGGCTTTGCTGTTTTCTATTTTAAGGTGATTGCCTGTAAAGAATAGATATACATGTTAATTTTGCCAAGGTAATAGTTATATATTGTTCACTATTATGAACCAGTAACGTAAACTTAATTTATCTAATAAGATTAAATCAGAGCTTATTGTATGCTGTTCTGTTGACTGATTTGCTCCCATTGATATAAGATATAGCTATCATATGGTATGAGTTTATGGTTTGTGAATTTATTATTATTATTATTTAAATATGTTCATATTATTCAGTATAATGAAGAGAAAAATGTAAGATTTTCATTTTATATTATGATTTGTATTTGCCTCTTCTTAGTGTGTGTTTGTTTTGTATGTGTGTGTATATACAGGGTGTTTTTTTCCATTTTTTTCTAGAATTTCGGAATTCTAGTATAAATTTATATATGTCATTATTGGAATGTTCGTACTAGGAGAATTTAGAGAGACATCCTAGATTGTTTATATCATGAACTTTTGTAGAAAGGGAATGGCAGGTGCTGGGGTCAGGTTTACCAGACTTATGTGATTTCTTTATAAAGGTTGTAATGTTTGGTATGAATAAAATATTACATAAGGTCTTTCCTAAAATATCACTGACATATGTTTGAAGCTTAACATAAACATGTGTTTTTATACAGTTATCTTCCCAGACATTCACATATACCGATATCATAACATTCTATGCTATATGTTTTGGTAGACTTATTTAATGTCCTAGACAATATAAACAATCATCATGATGGCAATATTTAGTATTTCCTTTGTTCTTGAGATGGCAATTTTAATGCTTTATTAGAAAGAACCAAAAGGATTTTGTTATATATTTTTTTGTGGTAGGTTCTTAAATACAAATTGGCAGGCAATTTGCATTTACAAGTTGGTCAATATTTGTAGTTTCTTTACAGCTTATTACTCGTTGAGTTCCATAGATATACAACAGGATCTTTCCTGTATCTACATCGTGGATCAATTAAAGTTATAGAATTGATTGTACTCAAGACATCTTGAAGTTCCTGAGAATAAACAAGAAAAAAGTGAATGAATTATCCAGACCTGAAGAAGGGGAAATGTTGGAATTCTTATCACACTTTAGTCCAAGGGAATATATGTGGGAAGATTGGGTTACAAGGGAGTGATCCTGATAGGGAGAATAGGACAATCAGAATTTATTATAGTAACTTCCTAATTTCTGTTCCCAGGTACAGCCATGATAGGGTACTAATTGTTGTGACATCAGTTTCATTATATATTGTTAAAATTTTGTTAATTTTCCTTTTATCAGAACGTGTAAGTAGATTCACTTGAAAGCTGCAAAACAGTTTAGCCTGACATAACAAAGATCACTCTTTAGTGATTATGACACTTATAGGCAGGTAGATGTGTAATCACATAGAATGAGGATGATACTTCTCTTTTATTTCAGTACTTGGTGGTATTACATAACAACCTTTCCTCTTAACAAGTTATATTGCCCCAAACTATGAATTAATATACTGTTTACATGGAAGTTTGTACTGAAATATGCATGATTATGTTTCAGAGATCTTTTAGGTTTGAAGAGATCATACTTTGAATTCATTTGTTTATTATATGTGATTGTTCTGTGTTAATGTTCTAATGGGTCTTGTATCTCACTTTTAAGGAGCCACCAGTTAGGGGGTTAATATCCATCTTATTATATATCAGTGATTTCTTACATGTACTTTTTTACTTGACTGAAGTAGAGCTGATTTGGCAAAAGCTTTTTGATATGTTTTGAAAGCTCCTTATTTCCCACTCAACTCTTACCACTTCCTAATCAAAAGGTAAGTTTTTGGTAGTTGACAGGTTTATCAAAATTGTCCCAGTAAATGGATGATGCATTGGATGATTGATACATTGGTTTGTGTGAATTTGGAATAAACAATTAACAAGATCTTTTAGAATAAAAGTGCCAGTTTTAATTTACTGTTATTTAGGAAATCTTAAAGAACTACATCCTTACAGGTATGGGATTCATGTGTTAGGCTAAACCTGAAACTTATCCTCAATTTAATTTTTATTGGTATCACTTGTATTTGTTAGAATTGTTGTTTTCAAGGCTTCTTGTCCATCATAAGCCTACTTTAAGAAAAGACAAAAAGAAAGCTTTTTTATACCAGTCTACATTGCAGGAAAGCAGCAATTTTGTCTTGTCATTAAAAACATTATATAATGCTTTTA
>NC_091571.1:11635463-11637963 GCF_042767895.1 Penaeus vannamei | reverse complement strand
TCTCTCTCTCTCTCTCTCTCTCTCTCTCTCTCTCTCTCTCTCTCTCTCTCTCTCTCTCTCTCTCTCTCTCTCTCTCTCTCTCTCTCTCTCTCTCTCTCTCTTCTCTCTTTCTCTCTCTCCCTCTCCATCTCTCCCTCTCCCTCCCTCTCTCTCCCTCCCTCCTCCCCTCTCTCCCCTCTCCCTCTCTCTCCCTCTCTCTCTCTCTCCTCTCTCTCTCTCTCTCTCTCTCTCTCTCTCTCTCTCTCTCTCTCTCTCTCTCTCTCTCTCTCTCTCTCTCTCTCTCTCTCTCTCCTCTCCCCCCCTCCCTCCCTCCTCCCTCCCTCCTCCCTCCGTCTCTCTCTCTCCCTCTCTCTCCCCTCTCTCTCTCTCTCCCCCTCTCTTTCTCTCTCTCTCTCTCCTCCTCTCCCCCCCCCCTCTCTCTCTCTCTCTCTCTCTCTCTCACTCTCTCTCTCTCTCTCTCTCTCTCTCTCTCTCTCTCTCTCTCTCTCTCTCTCTCTCTCTCTCTCATTTTATCTATATATCTATCTGCCTATCTATTTATCCATCATTTCTTCCTTCTTCAGTTAACTATATCACTGAACCAACCATGCCACAACATCATGTTTAAATATCTCTCTCCATAAACTAAAGACTTTCCATTTATCGAACTGGAACATGAAAAAGACATTAAATGTTAGGTGATTAATTACTGTGCATTAATGCAGCAGTTCCCAAACTCTGGTCTATACACCCCTTAAGGTTGCCTTAAGTGATTGGTGGCTATGCTCAAGAAAAAAAATATTTGTGTCACATCAATTTCAAAGATAAGGTCAATTGGTATATTTCAAGACAAGCTTATATTACTAACATGTTTTTGCAATGAATTGCTGAAGTTTGATACTTTTGATGTGGACAATTGAAAATATGATATTGTTCCATTTGTTTCCACATCATGACAAGTAAATAAGAAAACAAAATTCACTGAGAGACAAAACGTGCATTAAATAGTTAGCATACAATCAAGCAGTTATTTCTTATATGTAGTGAAGAGGTGATGTCAGTTGGAGGGGATTCATTCATTGCATCATAGTGACTAAAAGGTTTGGGTACCACAGCATTAGCATAAATAGTGCATATTTATGAATGTGGGGTACTTCAAGGCAAATAAAAAGTGCTAGAACAACAGTTGCTCTATATGACTGGGACGTTATTCATGAAAGTTCAGAGATAATTTATGACAGAAAAAAGTCTTTGGCTCTCAATTTTGTTTTTAAGTCCTCACAAAAAAGTTTTTGGACAAGTTTTTTTTTTTATTGATTTGGCCAAAGTTTAAGACAGGTCTGGAGGCTTCCCAATCTCACTGTCTATAAATTGTTCTTCTGAAATGGGAACAAAAAATATGCAATTTTACATTTGTTGAAAATAACACAGGAAAAAATGTAGTCAGCACAAAGGGAAGGCTTAATTACACTTGGACAGTACAAAAAAGTGGCATGCAAGTATTCCATATCTTTCTCAACATCAGCAAAAGTGAAATAGCCATATTACTGTTCACGTCTCATAGGATCAATTTAAAGATAGTCTTTATGATTGTGGAACATCTCCAGGCCTAATTTAAACTTCAGCAGAGTTATAGGGAAATATTAGGTATTGAAGATAATTTTGTGAAAAGTCATAGACAAAATTGTGAAGTCCAAGACCATTTTATTTATAGAAACCCTAGAATCTATGACCTTTCATAAATAGCACCTGTGATATTTTTACCTGTACAACATTTTCTATCCAAAAACATACTTGACTGCAAAAATTTACTCCCACGTAATTGAAACTTTGATTGTTTATATAGCTATTATATACCATATGCATACACACAGATACATTTGGGTAGTGAATGAGACACTTATCTATATAGAGTTGAATCATAGGTACTTTTCACCTCTCTCTGAAATACTGCCAGAATGTCCCATTGTAAACTAATTTGTCCTGTTGTTTGATAAGTTCAGAAGTAAGTGAAGAAGAAATAAAGATGTGTATGTATGTACTTTGCTATATATGTATTCTCACTCCCCAGTTGCAATAGTTTTGCCCACAGGAATCCCATCTGTTGGATCTTCAGGTATTTCCTTCATTTAATCATTTATTGGTATATTTCTATTTAGAAAAGTAGTCACAAGTGTATGTCACATTTTTAATACAGAGCCCATGGTTTTCTGCTGCATATATGGAAATCGTCTCTAGTCCTGAGAAAGTGATATAGGAATAGGTTGAAGTGATTTTTTTTTTATTATTCTGCAGAAGTGGTACCCTAGACTGCCTAAGGCATATTCCTCAACCTGGAGAGAAAGTAGACCATTCTTTATAGGTGAAAAAAACAGGGGAAACAGATACATAAGAACAATGAATGATAATATGACCTGGAAATTTTGAATGGAAATAATTCCTAATTACCAACACCAAATTGTTGAAATACAGGTACCCTAGAAGGCTTAAATTTTCTTACACTTTTGCCTTTCTTAGACAG
>NC_091571.1:11614715-11617463 GCF_042767895.1 Penaeus vannamei | reverse complement strand
GTTGAAAATAAGTGACATTTCAAACTCTTCATGAGTTCCACTTCTGACAAAAACCGAAATGGATACAAGGAGAGAATTTTGACAAGTTTATATAGTGGTAGAGAGACAGAATGGGAAAAAGATCCAAAATCAGGTCTTGGTGGAGGGTCAAAGTCGAAGAGTCTGGGGAGGGCCCCTGCTAACTAGTATAGGTAAGAGCATCCAACCCCATTGGCCAGTACTCAAGTTAAAATTAATCAATTTTCTAATTAGAAGGGCTTAAATTATTTTCTTTTCATACAAATGTTACGATCTGTGAATTAATTTAGCACCTTCCAATTTAACTGAGTCCTTCCGTATGTAAATGAATAAAACAAGCATTAGATTCTCTGGCATATCTGACATCATGTCTATGTCCTTACAAGGAATCATGTAAATAACTGAGAGGTATCAAGAATTTAAAACTAGCTATATTATGCCTAACCAAAGTATTATGCAGCATGTTCGGGTAAGTAAAAAGGATGACAATGCCAGCTCCTTTAAACATACAGCGTTTTTCATCGAGACGGTTTTTATGGAATAATTAAGAGATTATTAGCATTGTCCTGTTGCGTGTTACGGGAATTATTATAAAATAAACATTTTGCAGATGGTTGTTTTGATTTAAGAAAAACCATATTCTAATTTTGAAAATGTCTCAAAAATAACGTCAAGCTCACGATCGATGAATTTGTTATCGCAAATGCTATACACCCTTAGGATCATTAACAAGGCAACTTCTTATTATAAAGCAGGTGATTTGAGAAAAAATGAAAATAATTACATGTAGGTGGGTTTTTATAAACTGAAAATTTAAGCAAGCAAAATTACATTGGATTAAAGAACGAAGAAAAGGTAATTTGCCTGATGTTCATCTACTTTAGATTTAATAGTACGAGCAAGGTTGAGTCTGTGGAAAAAAATAATCAAAATCAACGGTTCATTTGGGCCGATAGAAAAAAGTCAAAATAGCGAAACCAAATCGTGTCCGGCAGTAGGTCAGACTCAGACATTTAATAACCTTGCAAGAACCAATGATACCATTTTATTGTTTAAAGAATCTGCCCGTAAAAAAGAAAGACAGAATTATGACTCACAAACGAATGAAAATCGATAAAACATTTGACCGGAATAGGGATCCTCTTATGAAAGGGCAAAATTTTCCCTTTTTCAAGAAAATCACAGCATCAGTGACTTTTGGGTAAATAAGGAATCCACATCAAAATTACCAAGGAACGCCTTGTTTGTGATTTTTGGGAAAGGGGCCCAAAGAAAATATGGAATTGAAGGATTAACTGTTTTAAAACGATCAAAAATTTGGGGTCAGAGCATTTACAGCAATACATTTGAGGTTTTTATGAAAAGAATCAATAATCGGGGAAAGGGGTTTGGGAAAACGCAGTTTTGATACGTAGAGTCATGCAAAAGGGAATGAACTTGCATACATAATCAGATTTATCAAGGATGACGTTATTACTTTTGTCCGCTGGTAAATAAAATGTCCAGATTGTGTTTATGCCCCGCCAAAGATAACCCCCGGGTAGCCTTAAAATCTTTTAAATAAATGGAGAATTGGATTCAACATGACACCTTTAAGATAACTGAGACTAATTAAAATTATTTGTTTACAATAAAACTATGAAGACCTTTGATATAATCAAGACAATGATTAACGCTGGGGTTTGGTAGGAAAATAAACCAAAACCTAAGAGTTCGGTTTCATAGTGGATAGAGAATATGATAAAAATTTACAACAGAGTCAGTGAGCAAAATTCACCACATGCTATGCGAGCAAAGATTATTCAGTTTTTTTGGAGGGATTTTTTGATGAATTTGTTTAGGAAGATCTACCCCCGCTGTAATGGCTAAAAGATCATCAAATTGGGAGAAGGAATGATTTCCCTCAAAAAATCTAAGAGACTTACAACTTTAAAAAACGATCAAACATCCAAAGCACAACGAATGCTATTATATAAACAAATGAAGCTCACAATCAGAAAAAGGAATGCCTCAGCACTGTATAAATACTGGCCAAAAGAAGGAGGACTTACCTGGCTCATGTACGAGTCTTGCAAAAACCCTAAATTTGATTTTTCCGCCTCCTGAAGGAATTAGCTTGTCATGCTGTCTAGAAGGCTGTGCAACCGGGAAAGTCAAACATGAAAAGGGAAAGGGGAAAACAAATGATGAACACAAGCACAAAATACAAACACGTGCACAAAAATGAAAATGAAACTAGCCACAATGAGAGCCCAAAAGCGTAATATTTCGAACTCTTCACGAGTTTTTTCTTCAGACAAAAAACAAAATGGATACAACGAGAGAATATTGACTAGTTTATATTGTGCCTTTTTTTTTTTTTTTTTTTTTTTTTTTTTTTTTTATATATATATAACATATAATTTTTTTGTTCCTGAACCTTTATTGCCAGATCATTAGATATTCAATAATGCAGATGGTGCTCATCAGTATTTGACTATTGCAACAATAGCTGACAGTCATCTGGTGCGTGATCTTCAAGAAGAAATGCAAGTATTCCTTTGATATTGTACAGTTTGTTATGAGCAATTTCATTATTTACTTTTATTTTTACTTTTATTTGCTATTGTTCTATTTTGTATACATCATTTTTTCCCCTTAACCCAAAGAGTATTGTCTCTGTCTAATAATATTGTCCCTGTGTTTCTAATAATAAGATACCAGATGGATTAACAATTATAATTTCTTTTT
>NC_091571.1:11572215-11579715 GCF_042767895.1 Penaeus vannamei | reverse complement strand
ATATATATATATATATATATATATATATATATATATATATATATATATATATATATACATATATATGTATGTATACATATATAATATATATATATTATAATAATATAATATATATATGTATATCTAATATATATATAAATATATATATGTATATATATATATACAAACATATATATATATATGTATATATATATATATATATATATATATATATATATATATATATATATATATATATATATATATATATATATATATACCTGACTTGTACAGTAATCATCAGAAGTCCTGTTGCATGAAATAAAACTGAAAACATTTTATTGAATCAGTAAAGCATCTTGGGAAGTTAGAAGGTTAGCCACCAGGGGCCGGATTCTCAAATTAGCGCTGGAGAGCGCTAAAGGCTGCTCTCCCGCTGCCTCAACCTAAAGGCGCTGTCAAACTAGCACTTTTTCCGTCAATTTTTAACAATTTTCTGAAAATTTGTCAATATTTGAGCGAATTGTCAGTGTTCCAGAGAGACGACAATTATCGTTTCCGTCTGAAAACCTTTATGTCAACTTTTTCAGCTAAGCATAGTAAAATCAAGTTATATTCGAGAATGTTTGTATTTATGTTAAATAAAAATGTCAAAAAATTGACGGAAAAACTGCTAGTGTGACAGACCATAAGGCGCCTGAACTCGGACCAGTATGGCGGGTCCCCTTCTTCGTGTATGGGCCGGATAAGGTCGCTGGGCCTTAAGTTCAGGCGCCTTAAGGAGATACGGTGCCTTAACGCATTTGAGAATCTGGCCATTGACCTCCCGTCGCACCTGGAATTAGATGAAATTGGCTGGATGATAGATAAGATACAAGCCCCCAGGACTGATAACCAACAGTGTTTGACAGCTGAGCGAGGGAGAGTGAGGTTTCGGACCCACAGAGGTGGATAGGTACTGTACTCTTCTTTACCCAAAGGGGGCCTTGGATCAGCGGCAGGTGTAGAAAGGGCCTTAATCCCCGGATACTGTTTGTCCTCTTACCCACAAATATTTCCTTACAGCATAGTAATATTTGGTTGTTGATGACAGCATTCAGAACCTCGTTAACAAAGATGTTATAGTGTGAATTCATTGTTTTCCTGGAAAACGAGTCACATAGGTGAAGAGCTGCATATACTTTTTCACCCAAGAGATCAACAGAACGTTTATTAATACGAAAAATAGGAAGCATAATGAAACTAGCCAAATGGGTGAATCTTCATGAAGAACTCGCCGCATGGGAAACCTTACCGCGTGTCCAGCAAATAATCGTAGGAAGGAAGCCTCTCACCAAAGCGTGGCTGTCAGTATGAATTGCGTAGCCTACAGCCCTAACCAGACTCCGCGTTAGAAGCATAAACACGAAAAGCAATGTGGGTTCAAGGAAAGCACGGTGGTTGGCCAGATACCGCCAACATTCCGCATTTTCTTCTTCATTCGTGTGTTCTTTTCTTTCTTATGCAGGGTGTTTTCATAATTCTGTATACCTGTAGTTGCTTTTTTTGTGTAGTATATATGGAAAGTGAATCTCATACCAATTACGTACTCTCTAAAAATTAATGAAATATGTTTTTTTTTATGTTATATATGCTAAGCAAAAGGATGTGCACACTAAATGATAATTATACTAATAATAATTACTATGACTCGGACATAATTCTCAGTGACCCAGTGACTTTATGAACTATTAGAATTGTCTTCTGGTAGGAATCTAATAACAAAAAAATATACATTGTCCAGTACAGTGAATTTTTGTATTTCGTTTACAGGACGGACATTGCTATTGGGGAATTAAATATGCAAATCTCAATTCAATAAAAACGATGAATAACACTTACAAAGATATGCTGGCATCTGTAGTGGATTTGAAAATATATATCCTGATTCCAGAAAGTTCTCACGAATTTTCACGACGCACAATCATTTTTCCATGAGTAAGGATAAGGTAAGACAGAAAATGAGGAAGAAACAGCAAAGTAATTACAACTTTTGATAGTTGACTGATTAAAACATTAACTGACAAACACCAGATACTCAACATAAATATGGAATTACCTAAATTTCGTTTATACCTATTTCAATCCCCTGCGGTACTAATATTCCCTGGTATGCTAAGCACCAATGAAATGCTTGTATTGCGTAATGATTGATGCAGGTCTAAACTCAGCATTTTTTGCAATTTCGAGACGCCAACAGGTGGAGATGGCGTGTAGCACACTCGGCGGATTACTGATCACGAATTACCGGGAATGCTTTGCCGGGCGTACGGCAATTTGGCGGTAATTGATGGAGCTTTTTAGAATATTTTCTTTGGTATTCTCTAATATACAGTAGTATGATTATACACTCACACTCAGTGTGAGTGTATAACCATACAGTGTATATAAACAAATATGATTCAGTCGTTATATACAAAACCATTGCAAAGCTCCCATGTTAACGTCACTAGATTGCTTGTTTCACCTGTACCTTACCGATACTAGCAATATCTTAGATCTAGCATCATTTTGATGTACTAGTCTGTTTCGCATATAACCTTCCCACACACGTGCGCGCGCGCGCACTCACGTACGTTGGAAATTTTCAGCCGTTTCAAATTTCTCAGGTCATTAGCGGCGGGTTTACAGTTTAGGGATAGGTCTAGCGGATGAAGCCTGAGGCAATACCCCAGGTAAGGAAAGGCCATACAACACCAGCGTGGTAAAAGGTTACAAATAAGCTAACGCTTAGGGCAAAATATGTATGTCAAAGGTTGTAGAGCGCTGTAGGTTAGCATGATAGTGAAAAAGGTGAAGAGCGAATAGCAATACGAAGGCCGTTCAGGACGGCTGCAAAGCCAGCCTTTCATTTTGTTACACACTTTCGGATGCGGGCAGAAAAGGATGAAGAGATGGGAAAGGAAAGGGGGAAAGGAAAAAAAAAAAACATGCAAATTCAGTTGAGGCATGGGCTTCGGTGCAAGTATGGGGTGATCCCTTACTTGGGCCTCAGTCTCCGTCTTCTAAGCCTACCCACGACAACAACGAGCAAGGGATTGGGAGGGACATGCACAAGGTCTTTATAAGTACTTCCATAGACCTTGGACATGAAGCTCCAGGCTAGTACAATGGCGCCCAGCCGAGGTGCGAGGAGTTGTATTTGTCGCCCGGAGGTTACTGCTGTGGCTGGGCACCACGGTGGGTAAGGACTATCTGTCGCGTCAGCACTCGCTGACACACGTTGATAGAGTCGACATTAATCGGCACACGCCGGGCTCCCCTCATAGCCCGGGCGAGGCTAAGCTTCGCATATCGGACTTATCCTTATCCTTATCCTTGGACATGCACGCATACACATTCCTGCACTGTCCACTCGCTGTTTAATAGTTACTAGATAAATAATGTTTACTATGTCCAGACATACTGATGATTAGGTCAAAACTGGTCACACCGATTATCAAGACTCGTGGCCTCGACCCACATTACGGCAGGTGTTCCTACTGCTTCGGACAAAGAACGCTAACTGGTAGAAAGGCACGCTAAAGCGTGAAATATATGAACGGACCCTAAAAATTATATCATGTATATATATATATATATATATATATATATATATATATATATATATATATATATATAAACACACTCGTTATCATCATAATCATTAATTTTATTACGATTATAATTATCAATACTATTATCACAACAATTAGTATACGTCGTATCTACAGACTCAATCACGCGAGACCCGCTGGCGAACAGCTGTACAAAACGAACAACAGCGCCCCACTGGATATTTCGGCGCGTGAAATTTTCGATACCGTTTGCCAAGGTCTACATAAGTACTTATATAGACCTTGCCGTTTGCCACACGGGAAATCGCTCCTATTTGTCTACCGCGCCGTTCCCTCGCGTTCTGTGCCGTCAGGTTCCCCTCAACGGATATCTATCTCTAGGCAGGCTGTGAATCCAGACAGAGGGAATTTCTCTACTTCCGCCGTGGCTTTTGTTCAGACAGTACTGACTACTACTTTGAGAAAAGACAAAATTAGGCATATCAGTTTTAGGAATGTAAACTTATTTTACGTTATGTCAATTGAGACAATATTTTACTGTTGGAAGTCATAATGTATTAGTGCACACGGTCTGTTCAGTAAAAGTTTTTTTTTCTTTTTCAAATAGATACAAATATAATTTGCACAAACATGCGATATATTTACACACACACACACATACATATATGTGCATATATACACATATACATTATATATGTATAGGTCATATATGAATATATATATATATATAAATATATATACACACGTATGTATATATATATATATATATATATATATATATATATATATATATATATATATATATATATATATATATATATATATATAAACATATACATATACACAGTATATATATATATATATATATATATATATATATATATATACATATACATATACACAGTATATATATATATATATATATATATATATATATATATATATATATATATATATATATATGTGTGTGTGTGTGTGTGTGTGTGTGTGTGTGTGTGTGTGTGTATGTGTGTATATATGTATATATATATACAAATATATATATATACATATTTATATATGAATGTGTGTGTGTATGTGATATATATATATATATATATATATATATATATATATATATATATATATATATATATATACATACATATATATATAACATATTTATATGTGTCGGTATGTATGTATGTATATGTATATATTTGCATATATACATACACAAAGAAGCACTGCCGCAGTATGCCCTGAAAATGAACGTAACGTTTTATCAGGTGAACTCGTCATCAGTTCATATTGTGGCCGAGCTTTTTGTTTACACGTTTCCGCGTTTGTGCTCTTTCTCTCTCTCTCTCTCTCTCTCTCTCTCTCTCTCTCTCTCTCTCTCTCTCTCTCTCTCTCTCTCTCTCTCTCTCTCTCTCTCTCTCTCATTCTCTCCCTATATATATATCACATACACACACATGTGTCTGTGTATGTGTATGTATGTATTTATTTATTATGTATATATATTTGTGTGTGAGAGAGAGACGTTACCTGTTTGTTTACACTGGAACTTGTAACTGATCGAGCTGATTGGGTTCCCTCAAAATCTCTCTCCGAAGCGATTATATCCACAAGTGCATTAAATAGCATTGGACCTAAGACACCTCCCAGCAGAATACCCAACCCAAGAAATCTTCAAACTGCCTTGAAACCATAGACAAGTTTTCGATTGGATAGGTAGTAGCCAATCCAGGGCAGCGACGTTTTCTATTCCTACTGGACACCATTACCCCTTCGTTAGCTTAAATGAAAGCTCCCTGTAGATCAACAGACATACACTTCGCTGCATTGTTTGATAATCTCTCATTTGCTCCAGATACTGTTGCACCTCCTTTCATAAAACCGTAAAGATTCCAAAGTAATTTATTTGCAGTCTTGTATCTTTGTCAGTTTGATTATATGCCCACCATCATTTAAATATACGGTAGGTAGGTCTGTAACCCATAGATGATTTTGGACGAGTATCACCACGGTTTTCTGTTAACATCAGCATTACTGTTATCTTTATTATTAATAATAGTAGTAGTGGCATGAATAGTAGTAATAGTAGTAGAGGTAGTAGTTGTTATTATATTACCATCATAATCATAATTAGCATTATTATTATCATCATTATTAACAGCACCATAATCAGTATTTTTATTATCATTGCTGTTATTATTATTATTATCACTATCATGTTATTACAGTTATTATTATTATCATTATTAGAAGTAGTTTTGTTAATATTAATACTATTATTATTATTATTACTCTTATTATTATTAGAAGTATTTTTGTTAATATTAATACTATTATTAATATTACTATTATCATTGTTATTATTAATTATTACAACTATTAATATCATCATTGCTATTATCATCATACAGTAATCTGCCTTTATACTGAATAAATCGTGTAAAGGGCTATTCTCCGTGCCTACTACTGCATCCCTAATGTTACTTGTTCCTCCATCTGATGTTTTATGCACTTTGAATACACGCAAGAGCTCACGCGGGATTATACTCTGACAACACGCTGCAGTTCTATGTAAGGACTGTACGACTTGTCCCCTTCTCTAAGTTCCTCGTATCGGAAGAAGTAGAAGTGCTCAAAGGTGGCGAAATCAGAGATGCTTTTGCCCCATCCCTCGGCGTTTGTCTGGGTTCTCCCCTGGGTTGGGGTGACCGCTGTAATCATATATTTGTCCCTGACCTCACTTTGATTATGGCGTATGTCTAAATATTTTACTCTCCTCAATATTTCAAGCTATTTCTTACTTCTTTTCCTTTTTCCATACACCCCTTTCATATGTCGTGAAGTATAAATAGACCCCCTTCCCGTTTGCCTCTTTAAATTCATCTGTGTCTATCCCTTCACGGTCTGCTTCCCCAAATACTTGCTTGCTGTATGATATATTGTCATCTCTCATTCACTTCTTACTTCACATTCCCTTTTATCCCATGACCGCCATGCTAAAAGGCGAAATAAACTCTTCATGTGTGTGGTTTCTTTACCACCCGGTAAACATTCGTCCTATCCTTCAGTAATTAATACCCTTCTACCGTTAAAACTCCAGTTGTGGGTGATTAGCGTTAGTCATCCATCATTAGAGCATTTTCTCAACAATTTATCATTTTCTGGGTCTCTGCACTCCTAAAAAGTAGCAGTGGTCATTTTTTTCCACTTCACTCGTTTTATGTTTTGTTTCTTTAAATGACAATTTTACTTGTAATTTTACGGATCCTTTTTTTCCTTCTTTTAAAGTTACTGGACTTGTTTTCCTCCATTTTTACAATATTTACTTTCGTTATCCATCGGTTGTGTGTTTTTTTGAATTATCCATAGCCCGCACGTTTGACAATGTTTAATGTTCAATGTTTTAAACAAATAAAGTTATATAGCACTATGGTAAAGTATTGTAATGAAAGGGGCTAAGTTACTGAACTCTTAACGGTCACATGATAAGACAAAGTTTGTGTAAGGGGTAGAAAGGGGTAGTAAATGGAGTACGTAAAATAGTTATTGGTAGGAAGGGAAGGAAGAAGGATAGAGGGTGATTAGATCAAATGGAGGATTTGATCTAAGAATCCACGTCACTGTTTCTCAGCGTTTCCTCTACTGCACTCTTCCTTGACTATCTCTTATCATCTGGAATTGAGAGTATCGCCATCTCCCTTTTGCAGCAGCGTAATTTGCGGGGTGGGGGGGGGGGCTGCAACCGTACTTTGGGGGTTGCGGGGGTTGCATTCTCCGCCCTTTGCACGCTTGAATCTTTGGTGGCGATTCCTCCTCTTTCTTCGATCACTTGGAGAACCGCTGAATCAATTTCCATTGGCCCAAACAGACGAATCGTCTTCGTACAGGAAAATTGGGTCCAGTACTGTTGGACAAAGGATGATAA
>NC_091571.1:11559715-11567215 GCF_042767895.1 Penaeus vannamei | reverse complement strand
TGCATATTTTTCATTGCAGAAAAAATAAATTCAATAATTATAATGATGACTGATATTTTGCTTGGCGATTTGAATCTGTAATTTACAATATTTTATCTGTCTAGGTATTGCATTTTTTCATATTTAGCTTTTTAGTGTTTTATGGAAATATTTATGATTCTCACAATGAACAGATATATTATGCACTGAAATGATAATGATTATATTAACTCATAGAAATGTACTTTTTTTACATTATAAAATTGAAGAATGTATGTATATCTACATATCTGAATGCAAGTATACATAAACTAGTGCTTGAATGAATTTACATTCAGTTTTAGATTTTTAAATGTGGTTTCAAAGTGGTAATCTAATTAAAAATGTAAATTTCAGTTGCTTTGCTTGTTAGTAATAACTTTTTCTTTCTCTTTGCAGTCATCACATGAACACTAGCAAGAAAGGAAGTTGCTAAGATTACCAACATGGCTACCGCATCTAAAGGAAATATTATTTCGCGAATCAATTTTTGCATAGTAAATGGACTTGAAAAAGCATTTTACAATTATGGTGTTCTTATTGCTCGTCATCCTGCAGTATTCATGTGTATATGCTTGAGTTTGACAGCAGTATGCTCCATTGGTCTCATGAAATTTAGGGTGGAAGAACGACCCTTTAAATTATGGATTCCACAAGACTCAGACTTTATCAAAGTAATGGAGTGGCAAAAGGATAATTTCCCAGCACATTTTCGAATACAAATGGCAGTTTATGAAGCAGAAAATGTGTTGGATAAAGATGTCCTTCTGGAGATGCTAAGAGTCCATGAAGCTGTTGTGAACACATCAACAGAAGATGCAACTTGGCAGTCCGTGTGTGCCAAGATGCCAACTATAACAGAAAATTGGTTTGGCAGAAAGAGAAAAAGAAGGAGTCTCAGGAAGGAGAATATTTCTGGTGTTGAAACTGTTCCTGTAATATCTTCAAGAGCTAAACGAGAAGACAGTGGACTGTTTGATTGGAGTACCTTTTTAGGTAGAGATACTTACTGTGGTTTTCTTGACAGCATACCTCTTGAATGCATGGAGCATAGCATTCTCGAGATCTGGGGATATGATCGTGATTTATTAACTGATCTTACCCAGGAGGAGATAATTTATGATGTTAATAATGTAGACACAAGTGCTGTGTTTGGTTTTCCAGTCAATTTCTCTCAGTATCTTGGAGGAGTAGAATTTGATGCCTCAGGCCAGATTATCAAGGCAAGAGCTTCTAGGCAGACCTGGATCACAGAAGTTAACATGACTGCTATACAAGCTGGAGATTTTGTAGATGATACAGGAACTGGTACAGAGGTAGATACTGAAAGTTTCCAGTGGGAGAAGGAGCTGGTAATGGTTGTTTTGGACGAAACAGAGAGACCAAAGAATATATCTTTGTACTTTATGGCATCGGCAAGTTTTGGAATGATTGCTGGAGATACAATCATAGGAGATGTGCAGTACTTAGCTGTTGGCTTTGGTGTAGTCTTTATATATGTCCAAATAATGCTTGGGAAATTTAACTTTGTGGAACAGAGACCTTTACTCTCTTTAATGGGTTTAAACTGTGTAGGAATGTCTGTGTTTATGTCCTATGGCATTTGTTCAGCATTTGATGTCCCATTTGGCCCAGTTAATAATGTGCTGCCCTTCCTTCTCCTTGGCCTTGGAATTGATGATATGTTTGTCATCATGCAAGCTTGGAATAATCTCACACCAAAGGAGAAAAAGAAAGAGTTACCTGAAAGAATAGGGCTTGCTCTCAAGCATGCTGGTGTTTCCATCACAGTTACATCAGTAACTGATTTTGCAGCATTTGCCATTGGCAGTGGGACAGTTTTGCCAGCACTTAGATCCTTTTGTATTTTTGCTGCAGTAGGTATTGCTGCTGTCTATTTCTTTCAGGCTACATTTTTTGTTGCCTGGTTTTCTCTTGATCAGAAGCGATTGGAAGACAATCGACATGGGCTTATCTGGTGTTGGAAATTACAGAATTGGTCTCCTAATAAGTGCAGTCAAAGGGATCTCTGTCAGACATTCTTTAGTGATGTATATGCCAAGTACCTCTTGAAACTGCCTTGCAAGGTGTTGGTACTTTTTGTAACTTTTGCCCTCTTGGCAGTTTCTGGATGGGGCCTGTCAAACTTGCGCCAGGAGTTTAACCCAGTTTGGTTCCTTCCTCAGAATTCTTATCTCTTCAAGTTTTTAATGAAGCAGGAGTATTACTACCCAACTTCAGGTGAACTTGGTACAATATACTTTGGTCATATGAACTACTTGGAGGAACTGCCCAAAATTGATAAATTGATGATTGCAATGCAGGAGAATGAAGACATAAGTGAAATAGATAGTTGGTATTTGAGTTATAAGAAATACTGGGAAAAGCAAGGTTATGAAGTGCCAGACCCAGAGGAAACCCAAGAGGAATTTTTAGATCAGTTGTCAATGTTTTTACATTCCCCAAGTGGATCAAAATATCAAGCAAAGAACTTCAACTTTGATGGTAAAGTGAACTGTACTGATCCAGCTCCACCTATTTTAGCTTCTAGCATAGACTTCAAGCATCGACCATTGTCTCTCTCTCGAGAAAAAATCAAAGCCATGGATGATTTGAAGGCTATTGTTAATAGTATGAATTTTAGTGGATTTGTAGAACCATATTCAAGAATTTACAGTGGATGGGAAACTGATAAAATTATTGAAAAAGAGCTGTACCAGAATATGGGACTTGCTATGGCTGTAGTGTTCCTTGTGACACTTATTCTAATTGCCAACCTTGTAACTAGTTTGATGGTGCTTCTTTGTGTGATAATGACTTTGATTGATGTAGGAGCATTAATGCATTGGTGGGGCCTCACTATCGACACAGTGTCTTGTATTGACATTGTGTTAGCAATTGGACTATGTGTAGACTATGCTGCACATATTGGCCATACATTTATGACTCAGACTGGCACAAGGGATGAACGAGCTAGACTCACCGTAGCCAAAATTGGACCAGCTGTTCTGAATGGAGGCTTCAGCACTTTCCTGGCATTCGTATTCTTAGCAAACTCAGATTCTCACGTTTTCATGACATTTTTCAAGGTAAATTTTGTTGATCTTTTTAAATCAGTATATTCGTGTGATTTTTTTGTGAGTTACTTTGAATAAAATTCTAGATTGTAATGTTGACAATGATTTTGCTATATTTGATTCTTTTTCTTTATAATTTTTTTATATAGATATTTCTTATTTTAATTAATTGTTTGTTTTTATTTGCAGATATTTTTTGCCGTTGTTTTGTATGGACTCCTTCATGGTCTTGTATTTTTGCCTGTTCTATTATCCCTTATTGGGCCAGCTTCCTATCCCAAAGAAAAAGATGATGAAGAGCCAGCAGATGGTGAAGAGTCGTGTCCATTCACCCCCCAGAGGAAATCTGAAGAAAAAAATGAAGAGCAAGACCATTCCACTAATTTGTTAGACAATGATACAGATCTGAAGAATGACCCAAAGAGTGGTAAGTGCCAAGAAACAGTAAGTCTAAGAATGTCAGAGAATAGCCATGACAAAAGTAGTCTTTGTGTGGGGGAGCCAAGTGTACAAATAGTGTGTAGTCGTACTTAGTGTGATCTTTCCTTATTATTGTTATTAATGCAGATAGCGCCTGTACATATCTGTATGCTTGAATTGATAAAGTCATTAAAGCCTTGTCTGTCTGTTTTTTTTCTTTCTTTCTTTCTTTTATTTTATTTATTTTATTTTTTTCTTTCTTTTTTCTTTTTCTTTTCTCTCTTTCTCACTCACTCACTCACTCACTCACTCACTCACACACTCACTCACTCACTCACTCACTCACTCACTCACTCACTCACTCACTCACTCACTCACTCACTCACTCACTCACTCACTCACTCACTCACTCACTCACTCACTCACTCACTCACTCACTCACTCACTCACTCACTCACTCACTCACTCACTCACTCACTCACTCACTCACTCTCTCTCTCTCTCTCTCTCTCTCTCTCTCTCTCTCTCTCTCTCTCTCTCTCTCTCTCTCTCTCTCTCTCTCTCTCTCTCTCTCTCTCTCTCTCTCTCTCTCTCTCTCTCTCTCTCTATTGTTTGCTTGTAATTTTCTTTTGAATTTCTCATGAGACCAACATATTGTTGTATGCTTATCTGCTAAGGCAAAATTTTCCCAAAGCTTTGGTTTATCCATTTATTAGTATGTTTTTGTAAATAATAGAACGCTATTATATTTATAAGATTGTATGACATTACAGAATTTGTTTTGTTTTTTCGTTTTGCTCGGTAGCTGATATGGCATATATGCTATGCTGTCATGGGCCTTGGTGCACACATTGTGCCGTCATCCCTTCCTGTTCTGTCAAAATAAACAAATATAATTGTGAAATAATATGATTAGCTTAAAAAGCAGTAGATAGCTTGTTTTTTTTATTCTTCCATTTTTCTGTAGATTTTGGAATCTACCTTTTTTTTGTGTGTATGTATCTGTGTACTGTACACTATAGTTGTATTTACACATAGATGGCCCAACAAATACTCAGGCAAGAAGCTGGCTGTATATAGCCTCACCTACTTCCTTGTTCTTTGAATTTTCTGATTTTTTTATTTGGTTCAATGGTATTAATATTGATACAGTTATTGTCATCAATATTAACATTATCATCATTATCTTGTAATTGAAATACTACTAGCAATAGAAACTCAAACATAATTCCAAAACTCAAGGAGAGAGAACACAAGTGAGATAGCTGGGATTGGTGATGGACTCCAGAGTGGCTATGCACTTGTGGATCCATCTATGTGTAAACACAGTAAAGATACAGTGGACATGGTTTGTGTGTACATGTCATCCCCAGTAGCAATAGGTTAAAGCTGAGTTACTTGTTAATTTGGAAAGGGATGTATTTCCATTTTGATATGAGGGACCCAGTGGTTAAGATAATTTTTATGCTTTTAAGTGTAGAAAGTGCTTTATGTTGCTAAACAATAAATGTGAGAAATTTAAAAACTAACCAGATATGTAGACAAAAATGAGAGTTAGAGAATAATGTAATAAAAATTAATTCCAAGATGAGTGATAGATACAAATTTGATGTAAGATCTGTGCTGATTGTTTCTTCATGCTGTAGAATCAAGTGTTGAATAATGTTTCAACACAAATATAATTTTGTTTGTAGTAGAGAATATACTGTTTATATTACAGGGAAATCTTTTGCAGACAGGGAATTTTGAATATAACCTACACCTCATTTACAGCATCAATATTGTCTGACTTTTCACCAACTTTTATATTAGTCCAGCTTTTGTCCCAGAATGTTGTATTTTTTTATATAGCTATTCTTTTTTATATATCTCAGGAGAGATGTGAGAATACAAAAAGTATTGGTACATGCATATGTACATCTTTGTGTGTGTGTGTTTGAATTTTTTTTATTTCCAAAAGATTATATTCAGTCAGTTGAAATGTTTTAGTAAGCCTTTAAAGGGACTGTTCACCTTGCATGTAGACAAAAGTGCAAAAGTTGCGAGATGTATACCTTTTTGTTTATTCGTTTCTTTTCTCTTCCATTCTATAACCTTATATTTTCAAGCCTCCTTCCCCTTATCTGAACAAATTCATTAAGCTTATATTAAAAATTATCAATAATGTAAGAGCCCCTTCCTAGCTGTCCGGAGAGTCTGATCACCTTCCAAGATATTTTGCATTTGTGGCCAGTCAATCCTGTTACCCCTGGACTTCAACCAAAATTTTCATCATAGCAAATTGCTGTCACCTAGATTTTTCCATGATGGCTTATTCCTGTAGGCTGGCGCTCAGCCAATTTTTTTCATTATGGTTGTGATGTGTTTGTTATGTCACCTGGATCCAAGGGGTTAATGTGTCTTATTAACATATTGCCACTAAGTCATCAAGGAGGCAAGTAACTAGGCTTTCCTGACATCACCTGTTTATCCCACTCCTTAGATTTTTAGAAAAAAAAGTTTGCATTCTAATGTAACTATTGTGATTATTAATTTTATTAGTATCATTATTGATGTTATCATTATAATAAGGTTATGATCAATGCTAATAGTGATAATAATTTAAAAATTAAACATATGAGATCAGGTAGTCCTAATGATTGACACCTTGCAGACCAAACACTTGTGAAACCATCTTTCTATAAACAAATGATAAATCAATATCATAGTGGTCAGAGCATGTATACATTCCCTGCGAACATCACTAGGTTAAAATAAGTATTTGGGGAACCCAAAGGGGATGGGGTAAGAGCAGTAAGACACCCTGCACTTGTCCATTTTTTCCCCCCAACTGTCACTTTTTGACTAATAGGTCATTGTGGATAATTTTCTTAAAACAACAACGTGTTGATGCATTAATCACCTTTATTCCTTACTTTCTGACTGTATATTTGTTACTACCTAACAAAAGCACTCCCCAAAAAATGCACTACAATGTCATATCCTTATTCACACACTGAATCAAAAATAATGGCCAGAAAGTTACACAAAAGGGGGACAGGCAGACCTATAAAAATCATGCTTTTATTCAAAGATTTCTTCATGATTTCTTACATTCAAAGAGGAGAAAAAAAGAATATTGAATAAGAAATAAATAGAATTAGGCTTGGAAATCAGACGGTCTCCTTAAATGTATATTTGTTTTGTTGTATTCTAATAGTGTGCCAAATAATTCTCAGTATCTCTTTATAATAATTTTTTTCATGAAAGAAGGATGAGAGCAGTCGTAAGATTAGGAAAAAACAGGTTGAGAATGTTTAGGAGAGTTCTAGGGAAAGCTTTTGGTAAAGTATCCCTCATAAGTATATATAGATTAGACTATGTTTTTGAAAGTTTAAGTACTATTGGTATTACATGTAACATATTTATCATATTTTGTGTGCTTTTACTTAATTTGAACTCGTTTCTCTTTCATGCATCAAAATATACAGAGGACAGAGCAGCAGTGCTCCATGTATCAAGTATTTAAATCTTTCATTCTCTCTCATTTTCTCTTCTTTGCCCTCTCCTCTCCTTTCCTCACACACACACACACACACACACACACACACACACACACACACACACACACACACACACACACACACACACACACACACACACACACACACACACACACACACACACACACACACACACACACACACACACACACACTCTCTCTCTCTCTCTCTCTCTCTCTCTCTCTCTCTCTCTCTCTCTCTCTCTCTCTCTCTCTCTCTCTCTCTCTCTCTCTCGCTCACTCTCACACACTCGCACTCTCACACACACTCACACACACTCACACACTCTCTCTCTCTCTCTCTCTCTCTCTCTCTCTCTCTCTCTCTCTCTCTCTCTCTCTCTCTCTCTCTCTCTCTCTCTCTCTCTCTCACTCTCTCTCTCTCTCTCTCTCTCTCTCTCTCTCTCTCTCTCTCAAGCCAAAGATTATGGTACAACTGAAAGT
>NC_091571.1:11522215-11529715 GCF_042767895.1 Penaeus vannamei | reverse complement strand
GTGGAATCCTGGAGATGACTTAAGACGTGCAGAGAATGGTATTACCTAAGTTCATTTCAAATCTCCCGCCTATTTTCCTTTAACAGCCCACTTTCCCTTTTCTTATAACAATCTTTTTCATTTAGCTTGTATTGTGATATTTTTGTTATAGAATCTTACTTTTTCTGAGCATTTAGGGTTGCTAGAGTACTATTCATTAATATATATACATATATATATACATATATATATATATATATATATATATATATATATATATATATATATATATATATATATACATTTTCAATCGAATTATTATTTTTTTCCATCATTTTATCAGGATCTGTTTTTCGCGATATGAGTATCCCGGAGTAGGCAATGCTCTTCTACAGTTCAAGTCTTGCACCTGAGATATCAATAGAAAATTAATCAAAACAATTTATAGAGTGAAAAAAGGGACGGTTATCTTTTTCTTAAATCATCGTTTCCTTTGGGGCACAGGGAGACATGGGATACTTCTGGAAGGGGGGCGGGGATGTCGGAAATTGAAAATTACGAGTTTGGATTAAACTGCATTGCGGTACCTACTGCCACATATGAAATTGAGCTAAAACCTTTCTATTTAGTGTTCTTGTGGTCCACTATCTTATATACCCTTAAGTTGTACCTTATATGGGGATATGCTAATATCAGTATTTTCAATATTATACTCGGTTTCATTTCCATAGATTTTTAACTTTTTTCTCGATTTACTTTTATTTTGACGATATTGAATCTCTTTTCATCGCGTTAATTGTTTTATTCACCTGTATGGCCCCGGATCTATTAACCTTTGCTCTCGTTTCCCTAGCCAAGGTTAAAAACAAGTCTTTTATATTTCACGTTTAATTATTTTTGAAGCGTTATCTCCGCCAACGAGTGCAAAATCCCTGAGAATTTCTGTAAACAAGTATTGATCAGATGACTGTTTATAATTTTCTTTTGTGAAACTGTTTGCTTTGCTGAGAAGTTAGATATCTCTTTCAACTTTTAACATCTATTACATTTATTCGATTATTCGCTATTTTTCTTTGCCAGGTCCGTAATTTATATGTAATTGGCATTTCTCTCGTTCCCTCGTTTTAGCGTCTCCTTGCCAATACCCTGCATTCTCTTCTTACATTGTATATATATATATATATATATATATATATATATATATATATATATATATATATATATATATGTGTGTGTGTGTGTGTGTGTGTGTGTGTGTGTGTGTGTGTGTGTGTGTGCGTGTGTTGGTGTATATGTATATATGTGTGTGTGTGTGTGTGTGTGTGTGTGTGGGTGTGTGTGTGTGTGTGTGTGTGTGTGTGTGTGTGTGTGTGTGTGTGTGTGTATATATATATATATATATATGTGTGTGTGTGTGTGTGTGTGTGTGTGTGTGTGTGTGTGTGTGTGTGTGTGTGTGTGTGTGTGTGTATATATATATATGTATATATATATATATATATATATATATATATATATATATATATATCCGTATTTCTAATATCATTGCTTATCTAAAATTCCACCTCTGTACCGTCTGTTGTTTACACCTTCCCCTATTGTATGTTTCTACTCTGAAATGAAAAGAACTTAATTTATATATGTTGAATGTGTTTATTCTCCGATTGATGATGGTTCTGTTGCTGAATCGAACAACAATCTCAGGCAGTTAGAGCAATTGCCTGGCTGATCAACTGTAACTTCCTTCAATTAATGTTATCAGTACAGTTCTTTCACTACTATTCACAGAAAAAGAGGAAAGCTATGCACAATCTATGGTACATTTCAAGATTATGTATTTGTCTCTCGGTAAGAAAATTAAAGTAATGATTATACTGATGATGGTTATGGTAACGATAATAATAATAATGATAATAACAATAAAAATAAAAAGAACAATAATAATAATAACAATAATAATGATAGTGATAATGAAAATAATGATAATGATGATTATAATGGTGATGATGATGATTGCAACAATAACAAAACAACAGCAGCAACAACAAAAATGACAATATTGGTGATAATAATTACAATTTTACGACTACTATTATTACTACTACTGCTAGTGATAATGATGATGCTAATGATAACAACAATAATAATGACATTAATAAAAACGATTACGGTAATGATGATGATGATAATGATAATAATGATAATAAAGATTATGATGAAAATGATAATAACAATAATAATGATAATAATAATAACAACGATAATGATAATAGTAATAACAATGATGATAAGAATGAGAATGAGAATATCATTAACGATAATCATAATGATAATTATGATAATGATAATAATGATAATCGTAATGAATATGAAAATGATTATAATCATAATAATGAGAACAATAATGATAATGTTAAAAATTATGATTATGACAGCAACAACAACAATAGTAATAACAACAACAATAACAATATTGATAATGTCAAAAAGAAAATAATATTAATGATAATAACAGACAACATGAAATTCCCACCAGAACATGCTATCCGCATTCCGCGTTTCTTTTTTTTTGTTTTGTTTTAGGCTCGTTATCCTCTCTCCAGCTGACGGGGCCCAAACGCATCAGAAAGCAAAGCCTTTTTTCCGCTAGTGTCTTATCTTATACCAGTGATTCATCGTCCCCTTTGTTCTGATACTCTTTACCCCATCCGTCTAAGTTCTGATTGCTTTGGTACAACACTGTTCCAGAGTAGCCATAAGTTATATAATCTTGGAGCATGTTTGTCAATGGTAATGCATTTTGTTTTGTTCTTATTAAAAGGGTTTATCACCTGTGGTTACCGTCTGCCTAAAGTGTCCATTAAATCGTACAAATACACTTGCCTGCTAACAACAACAATACAGCATTATGATTGAAAGTGGATCTATATATCTATATTAATATCAAAATGTTATTGTCCGTCTGATTATATACATCTTTCTTTATACACATACTATACATACATATATAGGCCTACGTATTTACATATATATATATATATATATATATATATATATATATATATATATATATATATATATATGTGTGTGTGTGTGTGTGTGTGTGTGTGTGTGTGTGTGTGTGTGTGTGTGTGTGTGTGTGTGTGTGTGTGTGTGTGTGTGTGTGTGTGTGTGTGTGTGTGTGTACGTGTACGTACGTGTACGTGTACGTGTACGTGTGCGTGCGTGTGTGCACGCGCCCACGCGCGCTCCGTGCGTGTGCGTAGGTTTGTGTATTGATAGAAAAATATACACGCACAGATACCCGATAATCGTTATTATCATCTTTTACTTTCTGTTCTCTATTATGTTTACCACCACAACAAACTAGCCCGGAGCTATTGATGACAAACTCGAACCAATTAGTGCAAGGTGTGGATACAGAAAGGTTGCGCTTCCAGATAACAACCTTTTCAGAGAAACGAGTCGGTACATTGGTCTATTGTGTTCGTGATTTGCGAATTATTGCCATCGCTTACTGACATTTGTTCTTTATTTTTTTTACAGACAACGTAGGTGCTTATGTTTACCATTATGATTAACCTATTTACTTTGTTATTCTAAGCCATGTGCATCTCTGAGATAGGATGTTTACCTGTTGGCCTTTCTCGGCTACATGTTTTGTTTAGTACTTATTGTATTTTATGTACTGCAGCTCATACACACCTTATGGATATTTCGAAAAAGAAGTATCACCGCATAAATTTAAAAAATATTGGACCATTAACCTTCTTTATGCGGTTTGCGGTGATTCCTTCAGAGTTGCTTTTACGAATCTCCGGATTTTTTCTTACATGTTTCAGGTACAAATGGGAATCCCTTTTTAGCCGGGCTCTGTGTCCCCATTTTCGCTTGACTTAAAAAACATCTATTTTTTGTCTTTTTTCTCTTTGCCTGACTTTTTTATGCCAGTTTGTTCATCTGTCTGTCCGTCAATCTTCCTCTCTCTCTCTTTTTCTCTCTTGCTCTGTCCCTGTTTCTCCACCTGTTTGTTTTTCCATATCTTTTTCTTTTGATGTGACCATTACTCAAGTGCGGCTCGTCTGTATTGTATTTTAACACGTTTCTCCTTCGTTAACAGGTGTGCAAAGAGCGCGTGCTCGCGGTGACGTCATGTGTTCTGAGGACGGTCGGCTGCTGATTAATCAGCGGCCGAAAATAGAATTGGTGCGCGTGTCAAGCTCTGAGAGGGCCAAGATCCCAGTCAACCCCGTGCAGCTGAGCCTCTCTTACTGCCACGTCAGGTGAGACTAGCTCTTTGTATGGCACCGCGACGCACTGGGAGAGGAAGGGGCGGCTAGGCAGGCAGCGGGGAGTTCCCCCTGCCTTGTGTTTCTCTCGAACATTTGCGAAGGAAACGTTGTCTTAGTGTGATGAGCCATGATTCAAGAGTGATGGGACTTGTTTGTAACCTACCTGTGTGAGGACTGTAGTTATTAACACCGTGTTGTTTAGTAGGCATAACTTATCATCGATGTCGTCTCAGTCACGAACAAAGTCGCCACTAATGCGAGCTCCTAAGGATTACCACGATGGAATTTATTCTAAGAACTTTTGTTTTTCATAAAGTGCAATTTCACGACATGAGGGACAGGCGCGATTATAAAGCGAGGAATTTTGGTTAAGAAACAGGACACAAAGTAGAAGCCGTATGGATGGATGCGGTTAATTTGGCAGAGCAAGAAATAAAATTGCTATGTTCCTTTGTCATCCTCATCAGAATTACACGAAGTACATGCGGTTTTAAATAGATTTAAAGATATAACCTAAAAAGGTCATGTAAAATTATATATTTACTTATCTTTTCTGTACTACTCGTAACGATTGTAATATGTTCAGGAATCTCAAGTGAAAATAATTCGCGCTCAGTATTTGTGAAAAGGGCTGTTCAGGTAATACATGTTTTATGGAAGAATGCCGAGTGTAAAGCAAAATTGTAAGGCAGAGTTGTTGAGAATTAAAATTAAGAGCTATGTCTCCGTCTCTTTAAGAAGAACGTGAGCGAGAGAAGCTCGCGAATAGGCGACAAGGATGTACATTTGTTGAAAATGGCTTCAGAAGACCCAAAAGAACGCTGATCAACAGCGGATAAAAAGAAATATATTTTCAATGCGACTCAACGTAGAACGTAGCGAATACTGACTTTAACTGACCTCGGGAACCTGAGTCTAACTGACCCCAAAGCTATATCAGAGCCACTCGACACCGCAGACGAGAATGGAAAAATGCCATTGCCTTGGCGCAGAGTAAAATCTTACATTTGAACCAAGATGTTTCACAATTAGGAAACGGAAAGGATGAGGCTGAACTTTCAGGGTCCTAAAACATGAGGCGACTGGGCAGAGCGAGCCTTAGTCAGGCTTGATTTTCCTTTTTTATGGGGATGCTGTGTGGTGTTTCGCCTTATCAGTGATCTTAATCCCGGCTCGATTGATCCACTCTTACCTCGAGGAGAAGCCACACATTCGCCGATTCACTGATAAAAGATATGACTCCTCTAGCCAAGCAGTAGATGATAAAACCATCAGAAAAAAACTACAACAACGCTGATATACATAATCATAAATCTAATATCAAGGCGATATCAAAACCAGGCAAACGAGACAAACAAAGGAACAGACAACGCGTAAAGAAAACGGGCGAAAATCTTACTCGCCTCCAGGACCACCGCCTTCCATTGTACCCTTGGAAAGAAACTGTTCCCCGAAGGAGGCGACGTCGAGCTTGGTTCTCGGTGAGGTAAATAAACGACACGATTCTTGGGAGCAGTGTTGCCTCTGATATTTCCACCTAGCCGCTAAAAACCGCTAGGCATCAGCGTAAAAGTTCATCATTTCCCGGTACAAAGGACTTTAAAATCGCTAAATCTAGAGTTAATTTTCAAAATTTCCCCGACGCTAGATCATGACTCAGAAACGCTAAAGCTAGCGGGAAAATCGCTAGGATGGCAACACTGCTTGGGAGAAACGCCCCTTTGGCTAATTTTTTGTGAGGAGGACGGGAGAATTATGGCCCAGCGAGATCATTTCCCTGAAGAAGGAGAGAAGAATGCAAAGACGTTAAGAATTAGAGTGAATAAGCAAAGGGAGACACAAAGAAGAAAGATATCTACGGGACACAAAATTAGATATACAGGAATAGCATGTAGTAAGGTGTATTTATAGGCCTACAGTGCGTATAATGAAAAAAAAACTAACTACACTGCGTCGATAAACCAGCCTTTAAATACACCACATAACAAGCTGAAAGTCACAAGTCACGATGAAACTGATACACAATTCACAAACCACAAGCACGCTAATATATATATATATATATATATATATATATATATATATATATATATATATATATATATATATATATATATATGTGTGTGTGTGTGTGTGTGTGTGTGTGTGTGTGTGTGTGTATGTGTGTGTGTGTGTGTGTGTGTGTGTGTGTGTGTGTGTGTGTGTGTGTGTGTGTATGAATGCACACACACACACACACACGCCCATACATACATGCATTCATGCACACACACACACACACACACACACACACACACACACACACACACACACACACACACACACACACACACACACATTCAAATAAACACATCTATATATGCGCCTGTGCGTGCGTGCGCAGAAGTGTGTGAGTGTGTATGTTTTATATGTATGTGTGTGTGTGCGTGTGTGTCTATTCATTTAGCAATTTATTAATTCATTTGATTATTATTGCGTTATCTTCTTATTTATAATAGCCAAGAAAGTATGAAATATGGACGAATAGCAAGACAGAAGAAACATAATATTGCAAAGCTAAGATAGATAAATGCACAAGTAAATAAAGTCAAAGGTAATTAGACACAGATTTTGAAAATAGGCATCATATCCCTTAATTTAAAATCTACCTGTGATGTAAGAATGACCCCGAAGATTGTGTTCAAAATCAGACACTCTATAAATGTCAATCAGGAAGGAACAGGATTTTATAAGTTATCATCAATCATATGCAGCGTTGGAACATGTAATCGAAATCCATTACTCCTATATATAAAAAAGACAGCGTATCTCATTTATAATACGCAATATTCAGCAATCACAGTCAAAAATATATATCCCTATTTTCTCACGAATGCTGGATTCAGAAAAAGAAAGAGCGTTTTGTAATCATTCACATTTTATTAACTTGGAGAAGAATCATTTCCGTTAATGTCAGTTTACCTCGAGGTTCATTGGGAGGACATATGATTTCAATCTTTATCCATATTTATTTGAATATGTGTTTTTTCTTACACCTGCTCTGAACATTTCATTTCAGCTCTAGCATTAGTTAATCTATTACGATATAATTGTAAATAAAGGTTTATATTTCGTATTAGAAGTTTTACAGTTCAGACTTTGTAATATTCGTGATGTGAATCGGCTTTTTGTCAAATTATCAATAAACGATAAATATAACTTCATTTTTTTAACTATTCAGATTTGAACC
>NC_091571.1:11492215-11497215 GCF_042767895.1 Penaeus vannamei | reverse complement strand
TGTGTGTGTGTGTGTGTGTGTGTGTGTGTGTGTGTGTGTGTGTATATATACATATGCATATAAATATTTAAATATATACTTCTCTTTAATCCCCCCACTTCCCTCCCTCCCTCCCCCCCCCCTCTCTCTCTCTCTCTCTCTCTCTCTCTCTCTCTCTCTCTCTCTCTCTCTCTCTCTCTCTCTCTCTCTCTCTCTCTCTCTCTCTCTCTCTCTCTCTCTCTCTCTCTCTCTCCCTCCCTCCCTCCCCCCTCACACACTCGCCCACACACACAGTATATTTAAGTATTACGTAGTCCTTTCTTTACGTTATCAGACACTGGACACTAATAAATTCGTGGTAATGGAAATAATGAAAAAGAAAAAAACAACAATATGCAATAGTTCTTGAAAGTAAATCGTTATTAAGAAAGCAAACTTGGGGAAGGAGAGAAAATGAAAAGTCTGCAATTCTGCGAAACCCCACACAGTAAAATGAAATAAATACAACATGAAAAGAATTGTAAAAGAAGAAATGGATGTTTCGTATTCCTCAGTGATGAAAAAGATAAGGAGAACTCGGAGAAGATCAACATCTCTTTTAAGAAAAATACATTTCTCCTAAAAAATAAAAAAATAGAAAATAAGAAAATAGAAAAAATAAAAAAAACTTACAAGAGGCCATAAAACGGTCTACTCTTCTACCCAAACAACCTGTCCATAGGCGTAGATTAAAGAGCCGCAAGACCGCTTTTTCAAGGTCAGACGGACCGAACCCCGAGACCGAAACTAACGGCATACGTAGCGACGGACCGAAGGAGTGCAGAAGGACACACCGAGGCTGCAGAGGGCGTTGGGGAGTGTTCGGGTGCAGGTGCGTGTCTGGGAACGGGCGTGTGGGATGTCGGAGGCGCCCTGCCCACGCCCACACTCTCGCGGGCGTGCACTCTTTAAGGGAAGGTCACAGTTAAAAGGCATCTCTGGTTTGTTCCAGCGTCTTTGCCTACTAACCTCTTTGTGTCCTTGCTTATTGTGTGTTTTTTTGGGTCGCCTTATTCTTTGTCTTTGTGCGATAGTGATGATAATGATGATTTTAATAACAGTTCCATTGTTATCATCATCGTTAATATACTTTTCTCTATATTTCCTTTATGGTATCATTATCGCTATCGGTATCTTTGTCGTCGAGTTGTAGTTTGTTAAAACCGCTATTCTCTTTGAAATTGGTTGTTTCTCTCTGGCGTTCCTGTTACTGCAGGTGTTAGTCTTTCCACCGCTATTCGCACCCGTCTTGCAGTGCGGTTTATTTTGACTGGTATTCTTGCTTTATATTTTATTGTTTTATATATTTTTTTTATTGTCACATTCATTATTTTTATTACCATTGTCATCATTGTTATTATCATTATTATTGTTATTGTTATCGTTTTTGTTATCATTATTATTATGATTGTTATTGTTATTTTTTATAATAGTTTAAATTATGATAATAATAAGGGTATGATGCTGTTGTTATTATTATCATTATTATTATCATTATCAGCATCAGTAGTAATAGTTGTAGTAGTAATTGTAATAGTCGCAGTAGTAGTAGTAGTATCAGTAGTAGTAGTTGTTGTTGTAGTAATAGTTGTAATAGTAATAGTAGCAGTAGTAGTAGCAATAGCAGTAGTAGTAGTAGTAGTTATAGTAGTAATAGTACCAGGAGTAGTAGTTGTGGTAGCAGTAGTAGTAGTAATAGTAGAAGTAGCAGTAGTAGTAATTGTGTTAGCAGTAGTAGTAGTAATAGTAGTTTTTGTAGTATTGTTGTTGCTTCAGCCATCATCATTATGCTTTAATAGTATTGTTATTGTTACCGTTACTTTTACTAGGCGGTATTACGTTCTCGTCACACATCTCTATTATTATATCATTATCCCCACAAAGCTTGAGCTCTTTGTTGTTATTATGAAATAACATCTCCCGCAGCACCATACGTATGTACCTAATTTATGCATAAGTTAGTAAGTATTTAGAATAATTAGTTCAACTTTCACTTGCAAATTTAATTATTCGTATTATTAGTTACTGAGCTTCTCGTATATTATTTACGTTGATATGAATAATTAACATCGTTCATTTCGCAATTACGATTTCATATTTAACCTGCAAAGTCAATCCACTCTACTTGAAACGTAGAGTTGCAACAGCTGCGTCCTCCTGCAGCCGCACACGTTCCAGAACTCCGAACGCTGCCCATCAATGGAAATTTTTACCGTCTCTGCCATTAATATTCTTGCCATATCCGTCACTCTCTCTCCCCCTGTTGCCAGCGTCCCCTTCTCTCGGGTCGCATGCCGGGCACTCTCACTTTCCGGAGGTCGGGGAGGGGGAAGGGGGGGGCGGAGGGAGGGGCTGCGCCTTCTCGTTTCGTTTCTTTTCTTCTGGTCTTGTCTGTTCTAGTTTATTCTATTATCTTTGCTATGGTGGTATAATTTTTTTTACATACACACGGACGCACACACACACACGCATACACACGCACGCACACACACACACACACACACACACACACACACACACACACACACACACACACACACACACACACACACACACACACACACACACACATATCTATATATACGCGTATGTGTGCACGCCCATATATGCATATATGTATATATATTGTAGATTTTCTATAATGTATACATATACGTATGTATATCTATACATATTGTGTGTGTGTATACATGTATGTATATATATGTATATATATAAATTTTCTCTCTTTCTATTATTTTGCTTCTTTTCTTTTTGTATTGTGGACCTAATATGCAGAAAACGGAGAGAACTTTAATGGACTGTATTGCTTGAGAGATCAGATACTTTTTCAGGAAATGGCATGAAATTGCCTCGGTAGCCTCATGACCCTTGCGTCCTTGGCTGCATCACAAACATGGCTCATGTTTTCTCGGACTCTGAACTTTTATTGGAAAGGCGGTATCCGCATTACTCGTAAACTTAAAAAAATATATATTCAGTAGCCAGGATCGCGACCACATTTTCTGGAGGCAGCCGATTCCTTTGTGGAAAGAACGAATTTGTGTATGTGTGTATTTCCTTGTTTCAGCCAATAGCGTTTGTATTTATGGGCTTATATCAGGAAGAGGAACGGGTTAAAATGTTTTTTTTTATATTCAGGTCGTGTCGCAGAATCAACCTGTGACTCTAGATTACATAAAAACGTTCGCACACAGGTAGATAAAAAGGTAGTCAGAAAGCAATGAGGTACATACATATGTGTGTATATGTGATTGTGTTGTTTGTGTGCGTGTAAATAAATGCATATATATGAATGAATCTTACCACATGTGGGTAAAATATAAGTTCAGTAAGAAGTTCCAAGAATGAGCAATGATGTACAGCTGCAAAAAAAGTAGAAATTCTACCAAGGAGCTAAACCAGAAAGTGCAAATAGAGACAAAAACCGGAGGCCAAGCATCAGAACTCCGTGCCAAGGCTTATCATTCATACCTGACTGGCAACACTAGTTTGAATGAAATTTGTATGTGGACCGAAAATAAATAAGTAAATGATGTAACAGCAACATAAAGCGAAAATAAATTGTGAGTTAATCATTAAAGCTGCAAAGGTAATATATTAAATCATGAATAAACGAACTTATTGCGAAAATGAGGGAAAGAAAAGAGACAGGGAAATAAAGAAAAAGATATAAAGAGAGATTATTTTGTGTGTGTGTGTGCGTGTATACCGTATATATATACTCTGTATATATCTACATATTCAGAAAAAAAACCCTACAGGTTATGTTGGCACTGAGCATTTTGTTCACAGCATTTGTATATCATAAAGTATATTAGTGGATGTGTGTGTGTGTGAATAATGCAATTATGCCTCCGCACGGGCATGTATGTGAGTTTGCGTAATGAAGTGCGTATGTGTAATAACATGCGTATCTTTGTGAGTGTACATGTGTATATGTACTGGTGTGTTAATTTAATAACACATTAAATGTAGCTTATGTGAGCTTGAAACGCCATAATAAATGAACCTGGAAAAACAACAGGACAAACGTTAGGTGAAATAAAGGAAGGCAGAAGACTGTAAGAGAGAGACAAAGCAAACGTACAAACACAATGGCAGACGGAGACAGAGAGTTAGAGAGAGAGAGAGACAGAGACAGACAGAAACAGACAGACAGACAGAGACATAGACAGAGAGAGAGAGACAGACTGACAGACAGAAACGTAGACGGAAAGGGAGACAGACAATAGACAGAGAGAGAAGAAAGAGCAAAAACTGGAACAAGAAACAAGAAGTGAACAAAACGGGAAGAGTCGACCTCCTCCAGAAGGCAGAGGAACCCGGTTGACTCTCCTGCCTTCTTGGCGATCGATCAGCGCGCCCTCGGAGGACCTCGGCGCGGGGAGAGTGCACTCGGGTTCGGGAGATAACGTTGGGGCTGGAGATAAGGATATGCGCTGCTGAAGAGAACGTAGCGGAAAGGGTTTTTGAGGAAGGGTTAATTAAGATATTCCATTTTGCGCTACTTCGTCACTTGATAACGAGAATGTAGCGGAAAAGTTTTTGAAGTATATATTTTTGTTTCTTTTTCTTTCTACACGAATTCGCTAGTTGCTTAGGAGAATGTAGCGGAAAGGGTTTTTGAGGAAGGTTAATTAAGATATTCCATTTTGCGCTACTTCGTCAGTTGAAAACGAGAAAGTAGCGGAAAAGTCCTTGAACTACATGTTTTTTTTTTCTTTCTTTCTTTCTATACGAATTCGCTAGTTGCTTAGGAGAATGTAGCGGAAAGGTTTTTTTGTGGAAGGTTAATTAAAATATTCAGTTTTGCGCTACTTCACCAGTTGATAACGAGAATGTAGCGGGAAGGCTTTTGAAGTACATATATATATATATTTTTTTTCTTTCTTTCTTTCTACACGAATTCGCTAGTAGGAAGGTTAATTAAAATATTCTATTTTGCGTTACTTCGTCAGTTGATAACGAGAATGTATCGG
>NC_091571.1:11482215-11484715 GCF_042767895.1 Penaeus vannamei | reverse complement strand
GAGAATGGGTAAAAGATTAAGAAATGTTTTGGTTGGTCCGCCCACCTTCCGCTCCTTCGCCTTCCTTCTCTCCGGAAGTGAAAAGTTTTGTCATTTACGTTCCCCAATTCTTTAAATGCCGATAGACCCAGGGGCAGAACGACACGCCGAGACACCGAAGTGTGAATGTACCCTCATCTCGCTTTTGTTATTTCCATTGTTTAGAAGGTTGTAAGTTGCGTGTTATGAAAGGGGAAAGGGTTAACCGAGCGACGTGCGAGTTCAACAAGTTGTCAGAGCGTGAAAAGGGGGAGGGAGAAGGAGCCGAGAAATAGGGATTAAGGAAGGGAGTTGGCATCGCAGGGAGTTTCTTGGGGAAGCTGGGGAGTGGAGGAGTGAGAGAGAGGGACAAAGAGGGAGGAAGAGGTGAGGAAATGAGAGTGAGAGAGAGGTGGGTAAAGAGAGAATTTGAAAGGGAAGTAGAGAGAGAGTGAGAAGGGTGTAGATAAAAGAATGACAGAAGTAGAGAGAGAGAGAGAGAGGAGAGAAGAAAATGTGAGGGAGGGAGGAAGCAATAGAGGAAAGATGAAGGGAAAAGTAGAAGATGAGAGAGAGAAAGAGAAAAGGAGAGAGTGAAACAGAAAGAGAAATCTAGTATGAAAGACAGTGAGAGAAAGGGAAAGGGATGTAAATAAAGAGAGTGAGTGAGAAGAAGAGAGAAAGAGAAAATTAGAAGGCAGGAGATGGAGAGTTTGAGATACCGGATAGGGAGAGAGCAAGGAACTGTAAAAAAAAAGTATATTTAACAAGATGTAAAAGGAAAGTGGAAGAGAAAAATATGAAGAGACAAAGATGAGAAAAGGAAAACAAACACAAAAGGGAAAGAGAAAAGAGGTCAATTGTGAAAAAGAGAAAGTAAAAAGGAAGTGAAAATGAATGAAGATTTAGAAAGGTGAAAAGACATGTTGATATGAATGATTATATAACATGAAGTGTTAATATGCATCAGTGTTTAACAATACTCTGTTTTGTCATTTAACAGTAATGAGACTTAATTTCAAGTTGATGAGATCTATAGCTTGAATTCTCTTTTAATTCACTAGGTTATTAATAGTTCTTATGGGAAGGTTATCTGAGCATGGATAATCTAGTCTTTGTTGTTTATTTTCTGACACCATAAGATATTGAACACTTATACCTGAATATGTTTGGAATTCCCCATAGATATCGAAAACTACTCTGTAACAAGAGTGAGGACGATTTTAGAATGTAACACATTGATACAAGAAGAAATAATGGGGTGTGAGGATTTCTTATTCTAATATCAAATCTTTCCCTCCCCCCTATTTATTTGTAGCTTTGTTTTACTTGCATTGCAGAAGTGAAACATGGCCATTTACTTTATCTTCATTTCAAGTGGAAAGATAAGAAATATTGAGCTCAATTTGATAAGGGCAGCTGAGATAACCAGTTTGTTGTGATTGACATCTCTTGATTTTAAATGTTTAGAATGTTTCTTTTTTTTCTACTGTAAAAATGTACTGTGATGTCACACATTTCAGGGAATAAGTTCAAGTAGGTATTTGAGTTCTGCTCGTGTATGTTGAGAAGGAAGGATTGAATTTAGTTATTTATTATGATTAACTTATTATTGGTTTCCCAATTGTTCTTGTCAACAGACTCTAGTAGTCATCCTATAGTGAATTCAAAATGTATTGCCTGTTTGTACAGCTTTTACTTCCCTTGTGACAATTTCAGTGAGATTGGCAAACGTGTTTAAGAGGAAATATTAGGTTTATAAGTTACTTGTTTGCCTTTATTAATAAGATAAATGGTTCATTATAAGATCAGTAGAAGGCCAACAAGATTATGAAAAAATAGAACACATCTTTTAGCAGGTTTAGGGGAAAAGTGTGACTGTAGTGTTGACATTAAACTAGATATCATCTTCAGGTCAGGCTAGAAAACGAGTTTGTGTTTGATTTTGAAACTTTCCTTGTTGCTTTCTAAGCTACCTGGTAATTGTGATGTTTAATAAGTATTACTTGTCTGTATATCTTATAGAACCAAACAATTACAGTGGACAATATTTTTACATTGTGTTACCATACTGAAAATGTAAATATATGAAGTTACTGCACATTCCCCCAAAAATATAAAGTAATTTTTACTACAAGGATTGAAAGAGAGAGATGGAGGGAGTGAAAAAGATGGGGAGAGAAAAGAGAAATAGGCAGGGGAGGAAAGAGTGACTGGAGAGAAACACAGGAAAAATGGATGAGAGAAGAAGAGCAATGGAGCAATGAGGGAGGAGGAGGGGATTGAGAAAAGACATGGAGAGAAGAGGAGAAAGAAGAAGTGGTAGAAAGAGAAGTATAGGTTGAAAGGACTTGGAGAAAGAGGGAGGAAATGGGAGAAATGACAGGACATTAAGAAAGGGAGGGAGAGGGACTTAGTTAGAGAGGAGTGTGAAAGGGGAGAGGGACTTTGAGAAAGAGAAAGAATGAAGGAGAGAGGAAGT
>NC_091571.1:11452215-11457215 GCF_042767895.1 Penaeus vannamei | reverse complement strand
AGGGAAGCAAGGGGAGCGCTAGGATGAGCCACGCCCCCTGCCCGCCCGCCCGACCGCCCCCCCCTTCCCGTATCGATCACTTCCAAACAACGCCCGCGGCTGGTTTTCTCCCCTCCCCACTTCCCCCTCCATGCCCCTCCTCTCGGCCCCACCTCCGTCTGCGGCCGGCCACGTGCTCTCCCGAGAACTTTCGAGGGCAATGTTCAGCGAGGGCAGGACCTCTCTGTTGGATGCTGAAGTGCTGGATTCTCTCGGCGTCGGGCTTGAGGAGGACGACGACGGCGGCGAGGACGAGGACGAGGAGGAGGACCCGCAAGCTTTTCCTTCGACGTAACTTTCCCTCGCCCAGTTCGCCACGCCCTCCCCTCACCCGCCTTCCCCCCGACGTCGCTGCCAACGCACGATTCTCCCTCTCTCTTTCTCTTTCGCTCTCTCTCGCGCTCGCTCTTTCTGTCACGGCGATTCTGGAATTCCCCGTGACGAGGGCGGTGATCTCATCCCCGCGACGTGGTGGCGGAGGCTCGTCGCGAAATGGAACGTTGCTGTTATCTGGATGCGCTGGGGAGATAATCGTGTATGACTCATGTCCTTCATGTCCCTCTCGTCTCCTTCCGCTGGTTCTGCTCATGGTATCATCAAAAGAGGAAAGATCTTTCTCTCCTTGGAAGACTGGATGCAGGCCGGAATTTCGATTGTGTTAAAACCGTGGAAAATAGCCCCAATTATCAGCTACGGCGAAGAGAAGGTGTCCTACGCGCGTCTACAAGTGCGAGAAGCTAACGTAGGGCTTGTGTAAATAATTAAACTAGGTGCTGCTTCGGTAGAGAATGGGGCGTGTCCTTGGATTTTTCTATTAAAACGTGGTTGTCTCCTTTCTCTTTGGCGAAATAGAGTACTTGAAAACGTATTAAGACTAGTGGCCATAAATCATGGATGTGAAGTAACTGTGTAATGACTGGTATATTTCATAGATTAAATGCCCGATTGACAACTGCGCCGAGAAGGTGTGCACTGGTGAGCGCGGGATTGTAGGAGTGGGAGACAGGACGACCAGCAGACAGTTCCCGGCCTGCTATCGTTGTGGTGGGTCGCCTCTCGCCCGTGCTCCGAAACCACCTGCTGAAACAAACGCAGCTTAAACCCACATGCAAGTGAAATAGTCGAAGCAAAGTTTACCGTGAATAAAGTTAGAATGCATAGGTGTTTTGTGTGATCGTCACCTGCAGTGGGAATAGAGGGACAAGACGGTGACACCCGCATCCTCCCACTCTCCTCTCTTGCAGCTCCAAGAAAAAGTCCGGAGACGGGGCATGGAGTCGCCCTTCGTGAATCAGGAATTGTGTGGGTGAGTGTGCAGTTGGCACAAGAGGGATGAATGGGTTAGTGGAGGCTTTCTCTTGATATCTGCATCTCCAGGTAGGGAAGTGGGAGGTAAAAGCAGAGGAAAATGAACAGGGAGGAGACCTTGTCATGCTGGTAGGGGTGTGGTTTTGTTGTTGATAAGGAGTAGTTAATCATTGTATATCCTATTGTTCGGTTAAGTTTACTCGCGGGCACGGATGACCCAGACCCGCATTATGTAGACCATAATGTAGCCCCTCTTCCAAACCCATCTTCTGCGGCCTTCCGCCTCCCACTCTCTCACCCCCCCCCCCTTACCCCTACCCCGCCTCACACACCCCTCCCGCCTGTCCACGCTGCCTAGGTCTAGTTCGTGAAGCAAGACAATGGCGAACCGCAAGACGTCTATCAGGAAGTCAGAGGTCGAGTCTTCATATACCGAGATGCGACTTACTAATGAAAGCATTAGCACCATGCCTTGTACCTTGATTTGTTACGGAGTATTTAGATGTATTTTGGATAGCTCATGCATGATTTAAAATATATATATATATTTTGTGGTAGCCTAACCCTTGGTGAAGAAATTGAATGATCGCAGTGACCTGTGATCCGTGAAAGACTTCCGTGAATTTCTGTCGTCATGCCGGCGGGGGAAACTCGCCGGGAGAACCCAGCAGCGGCTCCCAGTAGAATGGCCAGTACCTATGGGCGGGTCCGGATGTCCTTGAGCGACGAAAGACAAAAAGGAGCTCTCGAGACTGCGTGGGCCAAAGAACAAGAAAGGAACAAACGTGCACCCTTGTGTAGGGGGCGAATTTAATGACTACAAAGACACGGGGGTGGGGAGTTTTTCCTCTCGTTCGGTGTCTGGAGTTCGCCCTTGTTCCCGATTTTGTGAGTGTGATATGGAAATAGAGTTGATGCCGAGCAGAGTGCTTATTCGGGTTGTAATTAAATTTATTTGTACGGGTGTGTTTTATCCAGCAGCATCCAGAGTAGCATGGTCCTCAAAGTTCATCTTCCAATATCCAGTGCACTGTCAAGACACGTAACACGAGCTCGTCTACCTGAGAGGTGTTTGCGGGAATTTCTCTGATCGAGGAAGTAAGAATGCGTTGCCGTGTGGTTTTCATTGTGTGGAAAGATGCGACAAAAAGACCGTTTCTTAGAGGATAGCGTGAAGGCATGGATAACCTGTGGCGGAAATGTCGCAGGGAGGCGCTGGACGGAAACTTGGGCAATGAGAAAGACCCGAATTTGGAAGCGATACCATAGCTGACTTTGCGTACTATTATTAGAGGTGACATCTATCGGATTATCTTGTCAGCAAGGCGCAGTCCATGGCCTTTATTGTACGGCTTGCACCTGCACTGATCGCGATGAGCTGCATTTTATTGAGTTAGCATTAGTTTTTTATTGTTGTTTTTTTCAAACTTGAACTTTTGCTATGAGAATATGGTTTCCACAAGTAAAGGCTTAGTCATCGCACTCACCAACTTGTGCTCGCGAATCACTCACATCCTCGCACGTACACACGCATCCACAAGCGCACACGTACGTGTATTTCGAGACCAATTTGGATAATGGTCAAAATATCTACCCATATACAGTGGCTATATACATGGATTTGACATGTACTTTTCTTATTCAGCATTATTGGTTCAGATCACGAAACAGTTGTTGCTCACTGTGCGATATGCATGGTGGAGGGAAATGATCTTTTTAAAGATTTCCTTAATATCTGTGTATGTATGTATGTACATCATTCCTTCCCTCTTGCCTTCTTGCCTTCCCTCCTTCCTTCTTGCCTTCCCTCCTCCTTTCTTGCCTTCCCTCCTTCCCCTCCCTCCCTCCCTCCAACCACCCCTACCCTCCTTCCCGCCGTCTATCCCTTACCCTCCCTCGCTCTCTCACCCCCATTCCCCCTCCTTCTCTCTCTCTCCTCCCCCTTTTCCTTTCTCTCGCTTCATCCCTTCCCTTCTCTCTTTATCTCTCTCCCTTCTTTATCCTTATCCCACCCTCCCTCTTCCTTACTCCTCCCTCCCTCTTTCTTCATCCTTCTCCCTCCCTCTTCCTTACTCCTCCCTCCCTCTTTCTTCATCCTTCTTCCTCCCTCCTTTCTCCCTCCCTCCTGTTCTGCCAATGACCTTTCCCCGACCGGCACCACCTGTCTCCCACACTCCCGAGTCAAGCTTCACTGACCATCCTCGACCACCTACACACAAACAACCCGTGTGCTGCCTCCTACACACCCCCAAGATTGGACCGTATCTCTTAGTGAAAGTTGAGATTACCCTTTTTTACCCGTGTGGGATTTTCTGCATGCAAGATTGTATATTTGGATTTATTGAAGTGGTATTCCGGTAGATTATCTCGTGAACATATTCTTAGTTCGGTCTAAAAAAAAGCACTTGAATGATTAGTGGGTTAAAGAATTTTGTCTGAAAGTAATGCAGGAAGCATAGTGCGGCTTGTTATAGTGAGCAAGCCAGGGTTAACCCAAGGTTGCTTTGCGTTGGTCACCTGAGCCGATGCAACCCGCGGATGGGTCAGTCAGCTGATCGAGTTGATAATTTCTTTGTCCGAACCTTTCATATTCGGTTTTTGCTTTGTGTCGTTTCGGGGGTAAGGTAAGCGAAATTTGAGCTTGTATTCAAGGAAGGATTTGTTTTCCAACATTTATATGAAGGTCTAGCTCTTTTTCCTTGTTTGTGTGCGTGTGTGTGTGCGTGCGTGGTTTCATATTCGCCAGTTTTTTTTTTAATAAACGTTAAGTGCAGGAGAAAATAATGGAACGTATTTCCTTGTATTTCCATAATTTGTTACTATAATTTTCTTACAGAGGAAGAGTATTTAGAGTGAGAGAAAAAATAGACTGAAGCTAGAGACTGGAAGAGCAGTAGGAACTAGTTTATTGGTTTCATTCAAGTGGCATATCCATAATGGTCAAACTTAAGATGTCCACTCGACACACTAAAATCACTCATGCACATTTGAAGCGCACACACGTACGCACACCTACACGTACGCGTACGCATACACGCACCATATGTCAGCATACATACAGGCACAAGAACAAGTAAAATCAGATTTGTGTATTCGGATCACTCCTTGGAAAAGTTGCTTGAATATCATCTCTTAAAAATTCTAGTTCTCCTGAGCGTACCTTTGTTTTAAGTGCCCATAAGTAGTGTCTGCGTGAACATATATGCACGTACATTTTAGATACATATATTTTTTTGTATATCTAAACTCATGAAACTATTTCACATTATCTTTATCTGCATTCACATTCGTCTGTAACGCGCCTGGTCTAAAATAAGTTACTGGCATCGGGATCACAGGAAACTGACACATTTCAGATAGGACAGGAAGAGGACTGATAGATAATTATTAAAGGACTTGAAATCCGGGAGATTTAAATGTCGCTTGACGACTAGGAAAGTGCAAGGGGATGGTGAGACAGTGAGTGACGGGTGATACGAAGGCGGTGAGTAAATGATGAAGTAGAAGGCAGGCAGGTGAACAAAGTGTGAATTAGGAGGCAAGGTAGTGAGTGATGGATGATATGAAAGGCAAGGCAGTAAGTGAAGTGGGAAATGGAAGAAAGGATAAAGAGTAAAAGGGAACGTGACTAAGGGCAGTGATCAAAGAGTGAA